>NC_047106.1:96810039-97074548 GCF_902500255.1 Thalassophryne amazonica
GGTTATGAAAGCCTTTATTGTAGACTATATGTAGATTCATCAGTCCTCAAACAATATTTGGATGGAATGCGACGGGAAAAGTGAGAAAGGCATGTGCTTCTGCAACTTGTGCTTATGATACTGTAATTTGTAAATTAGAATAGAGGGGATAGGAGACGGTGATTGTGCAACTATCAACAATTTTTATTCAAAAAAAGAATCATTTTAACAGTGCTGGGCTTTAATCGGCTCCTCTTCTGCCTCACCACCTCTCCAGCTTTGGAGAAGACCCGCTCGCCAAAATCACAGCTCTTCAGTCACTCAGCTCAGTCTCTGATCTACCTATGAATATATAGTCTAACCTGTAACCTGTGTTCATGTACTGTGTGGATAAATGTTGTATATGAATAGATGCCTGTTGTGTGTGGTGTGTGTCTGTCTATGTTAGGTCCTATGTGTATGTAGTTAACTATACTAAATGAACTCTAAACTAGACCTAAATATAAACTAATGCTGTCCCTGTCATGTAGTAATTGGCAATAACACTGTCGCTAGCAGTCTCCTCCTCTCACAAACCCACAGTTTGTGCCGCGATTCAGATCTCATTTAAATACTTGGCGGGTCGTATTGACACGCCCAGATTATTTGACTTTCCCGCGAAGCTTGACACGTGGTGTGACGTAACGAGGCCACGCTCGCAGTGGTCACGTGATGGGGCGTGCTCGAAACGCTGCTCACCGACACTTCTGGTTCACAAAGCTCGATGCTGTGTCGAGCAGCCTGACTCGAGCTTAACATCACTACATTTTTGGGTGGTTTATCATTTGATCTTTATCAAAGATAACGTTTCAGTTATCTGATTATCTGTTATTGAAGTTAATTTTTTGGTTATCTGTGCCCACCACTGGCTTTTAATGCAATGCCGCCTGAGGGATCGAAGGTCACAAGCATTCAATGTTGGTTTTCAGCCTTGCTGCTTAAGCCCCTTTCACACTGGCATATTCGTAGAGCTGCTCATTGCAGCATATCGTCTACGCTGAGTTGAGCAACTCTACGCCCACTTTTAGCAGCTCTACGCCGAGTTTTTACTCCCTGCACAGCAGTATGTTGAGCGTAGGACGGAAGACATTAAACGTGTTTAATTTTCTTCGGCGTAGAGTGCTGGACACAGTTTGAAGCAGGTCTGCGCAGCACAGTGTTACTGCATGTAAGGCTGTGCAACACTGCGCTCCTGTACACAACCAAAAACTGAGTGCGTCAACTGGAGAACATGAGAACATGATCACACAGCCCACAGCACCTGTGTGTTCAGAACAGGGAATCGAACCTCAACTCAGAAATCCAGAAACACAACAGAAACAGCAGGTCGGTCGCTCACTCTCTCTCTTGCGCGCGCTCTCCCTCACTCTCACTCTGTCTCTGTCTCTCCCCCTCCCTCTCTCTCTCTCTCTGTCTGATCGAACCCGTGACTTTAAAATAAAAGCGCACTCGCTGCATGTAAATGCGCTCATCAAACGCCCTGATCGATCAGGTCTGATCAAAGCTGAAAAGAGCTGTGACTCTTTAAAATAAAAGCGCACTCGCTGCATGTCGGTGCGATCATGAGACGACCTGATCTATCAGGTCTGATCAAACCAGCGGACCTGACTGGAACAACCGGAGGTTTAAAAGTTTAACGAGTCACAGCGTTTTGTTCAAGGGAGCCTTTACCACAGCCAGACTCTGCAGCATCTGTACACAATGAAAATGATCTACAAAGACAAAAATAATAATAATAATAATAATAATAATAAATAAATAAATAATAATAATAATAATAATGTTAAATGACTGTTTTTGAGCCGCACCACAGCTGCAGTAGAGAACAGAGCGCACTTCCACAGAGGCAGAAAATAGCACTGAACTGGTTTAATAGCGGCATGGTACACACGACTGTGTGCACACATTAAAAAGGGAACACACGCAGCTGCAAGTATGAAACAAACACTGAAAAAGGCTGAGTACACGCGCATGTCGGGCGTATTTAAATGAAACAACGCTGCAATACGCAGCTCTATGAATACGCCAATGTGAAAGGGGCTTTATGTGTACAAAGTTCTCCAGATTCTCTGAATCTTCTGATTATATTATGCACTGTTGACAATGGAATCTCTAAATTTCTTGCAATTGAACATTGAAAAACGTTGTTCTTAAACTGTTGGACTATTTTGTCACGCAGTTGTTCACAAGGTGGTGAGCCTCGCCCCATCTTGTGAATGGCTGAGCCTTTTGGGGATGCTCCTTTTATACATAATCATGACACTCACAATTAGTGTCCTCTTTGTGGTGTATTCAATTGAATATAGGTTGAAGAGGATTTGCAAATCATTCTATTCTGTTTTATTTACATTTTACACAACATTCCAACTTCACTGGAACTGGGGTTGTATGTTGTATGTAACTGTGTGAGGCCTTGATTATCTTTCTGTTGTCAAAATCAACAATTTTGGTGGGAAACTGGAAACATGAAAACAAGGAGATCATATTTTGTAATTTTAGTGCCCCTTACTATTTCAGATAACACTTTAATTGGGTTTGCCCCACCAGCTGATTCTGTATTCAAAAATTCTGCATTTACTAACTTCATCTTGTGTGAAACATCATAAACAAAAACCTAATCTGAGACATCTTACATACATTAGGACAGAACAACCCACAAATTAAGCTGGTCAAATTGCCAACTCTAGTAAGGTACTTAGCCTAGGTTTAGTGTTATGTGTCGACGCGGGTTGAGGAGCGGACCTGCGTCTGACTGAACCCAGCACTAAATAACCAGAAAGCGGTTCCAAAAACAAAACATTTATTCCCCTTTCGTGCAATAATTGTGTACAACATAAAAGTGCGTCTGTCTGGCGGAGTGAAGGACGGCGCGCTCTCCAGCGCCTAAAGGGATCGAAGCCCGGCGCTTCTGGACTCACGTTCACCGCCAAACACCCCCCAGGTGGACACGACAAACCGACTCTGTGAAGGATAGAAAAGGTGAGGTAAGTCAGCAGCTACGACCAATATCCTTCAAAGGCACACACTATCAGCAACACATTCAGGTCTGAATTTAAGCTTTATGTAAATGAGCAGCTTCTCACAACAGGTGGAGGATCATCACTCCGCACGCCACGGCAGTGAGAAGCGAGCTGCACAACTCTCATCAATATTCACATATACTGCGTAACAAAATGCCAAATTACTGTTAACAATTATTCAGACAATCAATCACCTCTGATGTGTGCTGACAGCATATGTCCCTCACCCGTCCTCCTTCACAGGCACGATGTGTCAAACCCAGGCGCGGTCCTCAGCGTCTCACAAACGAACATCACAAGGTCGAGTTCTCGGCAATTCTGCTTGAATCACACATGACTTAAATGCAGAACGCCATCTCATTATCTGCTTCAGCTGAAAGTCTTTAAGGTTGCACGTGAGCACCATCCACAGGTGCTGCACATCACGTTGATGAGGGTGAAGGACTCTTCTGCCAGCACCTTCTCCACAGACAATAAATCAGTTTGCATACCACCTGGAGAGCAAAGAAAAGAAAAGAACACCAAAATGCCCAGACACCCCCCCCCCCCAACACACAACTTTAGTCTAGGTTTCATTCATATAAGGTCACTGCCCTCAAAATCAAAAAATGATTTGCTGCTCAAAAACAAGCTGATTAATGAGCTAATTCTAGAATGCCGCTCAGACATAATTGGCTCATGTGAAACCTAGGTGAAACCTAATGTCCTCTCTTTAAGTAAAGCCTGCCACCTGGATACACATTTAGTCATGTTCCTTGTATACAAAGCAATATGGAGGTGTTTAGCCTAACGGATCTTGGGGATCCTAAATATGAAACCCCTGTCACACCTTGAAGATTTACCCAGCATATGCCAACTGTATTAAAAACGCTCATGTCTAATAAGTTTTGGTGTAAAACCTTGGATCTTTAGTTCCGTCCTGAAAAGTAAAAAACTCTGTGAGAACAAAAGATACAGTTTATTAGATTTCAGGTGAAATAAGACAGATCTGGGTCCCTAATGAACATAGCTCCCGCAAGAACTCCAAGAGGAACCTTGAACAATGGTACAGTAACGTTTTATAGAAAGTGGGAAGTCTGCACCGTAACAATGGGTGGACCTGTTCTCGCAATGATTTCTATTGGCTCACAGCGATAGGGGAGCAGTGCACCCATACCATGTGCACAGCACATGATAAAAAGGGTTATGTTAGGCCATGTGCTAACTAGAAGTGGAAGGACATAAAAACAAGACCTTGGGTTGACGACCACTACGCCTGTTGTTATGCCTTTCAACTGATAGCAAGATAAGTAACGATGCTAACAGGTACAAGATGTATTTTCTGTGCAGATAAAAAAGATTTCAGCAGGAACACAGTGATCCTTGTGCAGAGAATGCAGTGACCCCGCACAGACATGCTGACTGTCATTGTTCTTGTGAAAACTAACCTCACATAACCTTACCAGGAATCTAACAAAGTATTAACATGGGTTATAGTGTTGGAATCAAAAGTATATAGCATACTGTTTCTAAGGTAGACATTAACAATGGATAGGTTTTGTACAGTGGTGGGCACAGCTAAATGAAAAGTTAACCAATAAACAGCACCACAGAGGCTGCTGGGTAAATTCAAAGGTGATCACAAACACAAAACGAACACACGAAAAATAAAAAAATAAAACCCCAAACACTGTCATCATCTCTATCAAAAGCAGTAAATTGCAGTATCAGAAGTCACAGTTAGTTAATGGAGCTGCATTCACAAACACAAAACAAATGCACAAAAAATAAATTTAAAAAAATCATAAATCCCAAACAGTCATCATATTTATAAAAAGCAGTGAATCGCAGTATTAACAGTCACAGTTTATCTCTGTATTATATTTATCAACACAGGAACGGTTCACCCATGTTGTGTTCAACGTGACTGGTAAAATGTACACCTCATCTGTCGTGCTGAGCTTCCCCATGGAAGAAAACCCACATAAGTTTTGTCTTTACATAAAAATACATCAGTAAGTGTTTTTTCACCTTAAAGAAGTAAAGATTTGCATGTACACGCTGTCTTTAAAGCAGATACACTAACTGTCGATTTACGCTACGGGAGCTCATCTCGACAGAACACCGGTGCTGTTTTCGCGCTCTGATCACTTCCCCCATCTTTTATTCTGAAAGAATGCTGAATTTATGTGGAAATGATTGTTGTACAAAAGCTTCAATAATCTGTCGCTGAGATAGATGATGACTGGAGTGCAGTTTTAAGCATAAACAAGGCGATAATCTGTGAATTGCTGCTGACGCTCTGGAATCACGCATGTGCAGTGAAGGCGCAGTGAAGGCAAGTGGTCACAAGGGGGAGGGCTGAGCTCCTCACACCAGCCTGACTGTTGCAGACAAACAACAGACAGAATCTAACATATGATTTTAGGGTTTACAAATGTTTTTGGCCATTAAACTTTAGGCACTTTACCAACAAAAAATGTTAGTGGACTGAATGTTAGCGGAACTAAATTTAGCAGAAGCTAACTGGTCTGCTGATGGTTTTCAAAGTTAGCTGAAAAGCTAACCTGCTAATGAAAAAGTTAGTTTTGCTAATTAGCGGTTAGCAGATTAGCTGAACTGTGACTACCACTGGTTTTGCATAAGTTCAGAGCATGTTGAAACACGTTGCTATACACCGTAATATGGTGAGTACCTTGAAATATTTTGGGCATACACAATATTTTCGACGCCGCAAATATCCGGTCGCAAATATCCGTTTTACGTTGGTAAAACTCCTTTTAATGTTGGGAAAGTGTAGTGACACGGACCCACAACAGGGGGCGTAAATGAACGGACAATGGAAGGAGTCAAATTATAACACTTTACTGGTGTGAATGTCACAACCAAACACAGCAGAATCAGAATGTGCAACAGTCAATTAATAAAAGGTGTCGTGTGGGCAGGCTCGACGATAGGAGACGCCCGTCTGGAAACGAACCGGAACCACACGATTTCCACCGCCACCTGAACCCGAGGAATACTGGAGCCGCCAAGTCCCGGAGTCCCCAGGGTGGCCACCTTCCCGGCGTGTCGGATCTGGTACCGCTTGGCAGAAAGCAAAAGACAGTCAAAGGGTGGGTGTGTGAAACACCCAGTAACAATGGTGGGAATGCCACCTCCACCTCTCACTCAGCGCGTTGCAGCGGTCTCAGCTGAAAAGGAGCGCCGTCTTGCACAGCCTCCTCAAAAACGACCGGTTCTCCTGCAAACACTCACAATAATAGATTTATCAATCTCACAAAAGGGGCTGAGAGTATTACCTCCAGATGAAGATGATATCTCGGGAGTTTGGTGGAGGTGTCTTCCTGCTTTTATACCAGATGTGTTGATTAGTGACAGCTGTCACGGATGATGGGTGACAGCTGTCACCATGGCTTGTTCCTGAGGTGGCAGTGCCCCCTCTCGTGCCTGAAGCCCGCACTTCAGGCAGGGCGCCTTCTGGTGGTGGGCCAGCAGTACCTCCTCTTCTGGCAGCCCACACAACATTTAAAGCTTGATTTGCGACTGTCTAATCAGCAACGTCCTCAGACACAACAGGGTTATTCCCTAATTATAATAGCCAAGTGGTCTCTCTGTGTGTGGGTGCATGTGTATTGCTTGAATCTTGCAAAAACCCATGAGAACTGACAATTGCCGTTTGGTATGCTTATGTATTTTGGGTCAAGGATAAATGCTGAGAAAACAGAAACTTCATTGGACTAATATTTTTGGACAAATTAGCAATTTTATCTAACTAATGAACAATGGATGTGGTGTTACAATGCACCATGGGAGTTTGAGGTTTTGGGGTTTTGTTTATCAGTGTTAGTTTATCAGTGTTGTTAGTGTGACTGATTTATTGTGTTTTGTACTTCAACTGGTATCATTATTTTACATAAGTGCAGTGGTGGGCAGAGCTAACCAAAAAGTTAGCTTCGATAACTGGTAATCAGCTAACTGAAAAGTTATCTTTTTTAACGCTAAACCGAAAACTGCCTAAAAACTTATCCGAAGCTACAGATAACTGATAACTTTAAATTTTGCCTCCCATACGTTCTCAGCTACTAAGAAGCCGATTTTGAGTTTAAACACGGCCAAAGCTTCTGACAGAACCAATGGTGATCACAAACCCAAACAGCCAATGAGCCAGCACTTGTCTTTGTGCACTCTGCCCCCTGCTGTAGGGAAGCATCATTTGCCCTGACAGGATACAGTGGTCCCGCGATGAGGCAGAGGTCTTGAAATGGAAAGCAGGTTTGAGTTATGATTTTGCTTTAAAAATAAAATTATTCCGGATAGAGTAACTACATTAATGTAAACTCTTAAAACGTACAAAGTGATATATAACACATATCTGTTAATTTTAAAATAATGCACTAATTCTGAAGATTTGAACATTAACACACAGATGCCCAGAGGGCATTACGGGTAACTAAGCCTCCGTTCATACGGATTGGTTGATTCATTCATTCCATGTAAAAACCAACAGAAGTGAATCAATGTAACATGTTGGTGTTTACAAATAAATGTGCTTTTGTAAAATATATCATTTTTTTTATTTGTATAAAAAAAAAGAAATTTTCAAGATCCAGTGGTGTCAAAAGTACACACATTTGTTACTTAAGTAGAAGTATAGATACTGCAGTTTAAAAACACTGGTAAAAGTTGAAGTATCAACTTGACCTCTTTACTCAAGTAAAAGTGAAAAAGTATGTGCTCCAAAACCTACTTAAAGTATAAAAGTATAAAGTAACCTTTAAAAAAAACAAAAAAGGTAGATGCCTCTATATGAATTGAAGCTTAATTTAAAAACTGATTTGTTCTGCATGTGGCCCAAGACCCAAACCCAAAATTACCCCCCAACACCACCTGCACGAAAATGTTTCAATTCTAGAAGCTCTGAAATGCTATCTGGGATTATTCAGACAATAAACTGCAGTGAGTGCAGCATCCATTTAGTGAAGAAAAAAAACAAAAAAAACACAACTTTCCTTATTCAAATTCATTCGAGTAGTATTCTGCTCTTACTAGGATGCAGCAGTTTTCTAGTTTGGCAGATAGTTCTGGAGGAAATCACTTAAGAAATTAAACTGAAAATATGGTTTGACCAAAACAAACTGTCATTAAATAAGCCAGGGATGAAGTGGAGGTGTAAGAGTCACTAGGTGTTCACAGGAAACACTTTATTTAAGTATGTATGTATTTATTTATGTATGTTCATTGTTAGTTGCTTTTATATTTTCTTTTGTGTTTCTATTCAGGTTCTTTTTGCCTCTTTCTCTAAAATTGTATATAATAATCATTAGATTATTAATATATAAACAAAAATAAATTTAAGAAATATTACAATTTGAAAACAAATGCACCAGAACGTGATGAGAGCTGCAATTGCTTAATGCTAAGTTTTAACATTGAAAATGCCAAAGACATGCTAACGCTTCAGCGTCGTTCCCGTTTTTAAGTTAAAAAATATATCTATCAACTGTTTCAGAAGACCATAACAGGTCGGTTTAACATAGAAAAGGTAAATAATACTCACAGAAGTATGCTCTTAAGGGTTTTAGCGGGGGAAAATTAAGCGAAAGAAAGAAAGAATAAACGAAGCAATAGGTCGAAGCACTGCTTCAATCTGCGAACCACTGCTTCGATTGGTTCACGGTTCAAAGCAAAGCCGTGTTGCAGAAAAGTTGATTACAGGCGCACATGACGTGAAATATATATTATATATGTATATATATAAACATTAAACTGAAGCCAAGAGTAACGAGGCTGTTTGTTTTAAAAATGTAAGGAATAGAAAGTACAGATACTTGTGTGAAAATGTAATGAGTAGAAGTCAGAAGTAGGCAGAAAAATAAGTAATGGAGTAAAGTATAGATACCTAAAAAGTGTACTTAAGTACAGTAACGAAGTACAAATACTTCGTTACTTGACACCTCTGTCAAGATCCCACTAGACAGTGCCTAAGCACACGCGTGATGACATCACAACTCTATCCGGTTAGGGAGACGAGGTTTCTTTCAATATCAAGAACTGTCAAAAATCTTTCTCGTGTGTTGGAATTGTGTGGTGATAGGAATAGCCTTTTGAATGCTTGAATAATGATGTCAGTCGCACAAAGAAATCAAATAATAGTGAAAACATGTTCAGTGCGATGTCAAATGCATCAATCAGTTGCTCCATGAGGCGTCATAACATCCAATCGGTTAGCGGCTCGGTGCGGTGTCATAAGAGATCAATCAGTCGCTCCGTGAGGCGTCATAACATCTGATCGGTTAGCGGCTCGGTGCGGTGTCATAACAGATCAATCAGTCGCTCCGTGAGGTGTTATAACATCCGATCGGTTAGCGGCTCGGTGCAGTGTCATAACATATCAATCAGTCGCTCCGTGAGGTGTCATAACATCAAGCCTGGTTCACATGGCAAGATAATTAGGCCGATATAGGACCCGATCTTCCCCTTCTGACAATCTTAAGGATGCCCCGACAATCGTAATGATGCTAAATATAATCTTATCAGATATTCCTGCCATGTGTGGTGTGTTAAGAAGGACGTGAGGAGCTAAATGTGACATGGAGCCAATCAGAAAGTGAGGTGGTTGACCTGGGAATGTTTGTGTGTGAAATCTGTTTGTGTGTGTTGTTTTTACCATGTGGCTGACACCACACACTGTACAACTAAACCTGTCAGATCTATGATTTGTTTTTATCTCCACGTGTGGAGTCTCAGGTTTTGGAAACCTACAGATAATTTTAAAATCCTGCGGTCGAAAACACTGTGCTATAACCGGTCACCAGTAGATGGCAGTGTTCTATGCATTTTGACGCCGGTTATATCACACTGCCTGAATCACAATTTTGGCTTTTTGAAAAGCAATCTGGGCTTCTTCTGGCATTTTTACATAAAACAAACACAATAACAATATCTATAAACACAGAGAATATATTCACGAGAGTTTTAGGCACAATATACAAAGAGTTTAATGCTGTTGTCTGTGTGGAGCCTGATCAGAGCATCTCAAATGCATTTCTCCTGTCGTGAACTTTTACCCATAATGCACTGTGCACACATCATGTCCACACTAAAACCTTCAAAATTAGTGCATTACTTTAAAACTAAAACATATATCTGATATTTTTACTTTCATAAAACTTCAGACGTGACGTTAATTTAAATAACTTGTCTGTGTGGTTAAAATTCGAACCATAAGTTAAAACTCTATGCCTCTGGATGACTTGTGGGTGCTTTTGCCAGCGCATTAGTATGGGATCAAAAGAAATGAGGTTTTTTTTTTTCTTTTCTATGACCAGTTCTCCTTTGCCTGCAGAGGATAGAGCAGTTTATTCTGGAACCAGTTCTTCTCTGTTTGTAGAGGACAGAACTGCGCATCTACTATAAAAAACTATGTCTGAAAAAATGTTAGCGGCCTAAAAATTATCAGACCAAAACTTATCGGAAGATAATTGGTCCAATGAGGGTTTATGGTTTTCAAAGTTATCTGAAAAACTAATCCGATAATGAAAACATTATCTTTGATAATCAGCGGATTAGCGGAACTGTGCCCACCACTGGATAAGTGTCATGTTGCTGTCGCCATCAAAATGTCTTCCACCACCGTCTTTGTTTGTCAAATTAAAAGCACCTGTGTACAGCAGAATACAGGAAAGACAAACAGCTGTGTGTGCGTCCAATTTTAATCATGCACAAACTGGGGAGAGCTGACATTTGCCGTTTGGGCCAAGGATGAACAGCGCCAAAACCGAACATTGATAGGACTAATATTTTTAGAGAAGCTACATATATTGCTTAACAATACTGAACAATGGACACTGATTTTTACATTCTGGACTAACACGCCAATCCAGCAGGTGTCTGTAAATTATCTATATATTAAAAGTGTGAATGTGTGATTTTATTCAGTAAGTTCAACGTAAGTACACAATATAATTGTAAATACATTAAAAATACATGGATGACACAAGAAAATAAAAACACTTATTTTCATTGTGGTCCATTTAAAAATCAAATGACAAATTAGAAGTAAAACTAAAATAATAATAATAATGATAATAATGATAATAATAATAATAATAATAATGTGTATATGATAACAAGAACCTAAACAATTTAATATAACTAAAGCAAAGCCTTGGACCAAACATCGACATGGGTTGATGTCAGTGGTTTGCACAGTTGTCCTAATCCGCTAACCACTAATTATCAAAGCTAATGTTTTCATTATCGGATTAGCAATTTTGGTCCAACAATTTTTAGATCGCTAATATGTTTTTGCAGGTGAAGTGAATCAAGCATTAACAGCTAAAACCTTTGTTAAGTCTGATATCAGAGATTTCAGCACTCTCCTGCTAAAGGTTTTGTAGTAAAAAAAAACACTACTCTCTGTAAACAGAAGAGCTGGTTTCAGGAAAAAAAACACTCTATCCTCTGCAGTTAGAGCTAGCTGGTCACAAGTTAATTCCTCTTGACACCATACCAAGTCACCGGCAATATCAGCCAAGTCATCCAGAGGCATACAGTTTTAACTTATGGTAAAAAAAAAAACCCAAAAAAAACTAATTTTGGACATGTTATTTAAATTAACGTCACTTCTGAAGTTTTATAAAGTGAAAATATTAGCTATATGTTGTAGTTTTAAAGTACTGCACTAATTTTGAAGGTTTTAGTGTGGACATGCTGTGTGCAGGTGTGCCTAAAACTCTCATAAATATATTGTCTGGGTTTGTCGATGTTACTTGTTATTGTGTTTGTTTTAAATGTCAGAAGAAACTCAGGTTGCTTATCCAATATTTTCCTGTTTGCTCTACGGCCTCTACTGCCATCTATTAGCCAGTAGTGTTCATGACAGTATTCGCCCTAAGTATTTAGATATTGCATAAATTATAATTCTTTGTGCGCCTGATAGTTGTTGCAGCCTCTTGCTGCAGCTAAAGAAAAAATGTACATTTTGGTTGTATAATGTTCATTTACAATTGTCGTCATGGATTCTGTTGTTTAAACCGCAGAACTCTGTTGTGTGTTGGGGGGTTTGGCTGGATGTTTTTGTGTTGTTTTCTTTTCTTTGCTCTCCAGGTGGTATGCAAACTGTTTTTTGTCTGTGGAGAAGGTGCTGGCAGAAGAATCCTTCACCCTCATCAACATTATTGGCTGCACTTGTGGAGGATGTTCATGTGCAGACTTAAAGACTTTCAGCTGAAGCAGATAATGAGATGGCGTTCTGCATTTAAGCCATGAGTGATTCAAGCAGAATTGCCGGGAACTCGACCTTGTGACGTTCGTTTGTGAGACGCTGAGGACCGCGCCTGGGTTTGACACATCGTGCCTGTGAAGGAGGACGGGTGAGGGACACATGCTGTCAGCACACATCAGAGGTGATTGATTGTCTGAATAAGTGTTAATAGTAATTTGGTATTTTGTTACGCAGTATATTTGAACATTGATGAGAATTGTGCAGCTCGCTTCTCACTGCCGTGGCGTGCGGAATGATGATCCTCCACTTGTTGTGAGAAGCTGCTCATTTACATAAAGCTTAAATTCAGACCTGAATGTGTTGCTGATAGTGTGTGCCTTTGAAGGATATTAGTTGTAGCTGTTGACTTACCTCACCTCTTCTATCCTTCACAGAGTCAGTTTGTCGTGTCCACCTGGGGGGTGTTTGGCGGTGAATTTGAGTCCAGAAGCGCCGGGCTTCGATCCCTTTGGGCGCTGGAGAGCGCGCCGTCCTTCACTCCGCCAGACAAACCATATATTATGTTGTACACAATTATTGCTCAGAAAGGGAAATAAATGTTTTGTTTTTGGAACCGCTTTCTGGTTATTTAGCGCTGGGTTCAGTCAGACGCAGGTCCGCTCCTCAACCCGCGTCGGCACATAACAGTAGTTCCCGGCCATTCTAAAATGGACCCAGCGGCAGAAGCAGTTCCATTTGCTGAAAGAGTTCAAGAATACTTGGAGAAAATATGGGAGCAATTACAGTATCTCGCAAACCTAATTAAACAAACAGATGCCCGCGTTACGGAGCTTGCAGCGCAAGCCGTTCCGCTTCCTGCTGCTCCAGCTGCGGCACCATCGATACGGGTGCAGATAACTCCGTCACCCAGAGATTCGGCTTCCTTCTCTTCTGATGGTAGCTGTGTCTCATATGTGACAAATTTGCTCCGACGTGATGCCTTAGCTTGGGTCACTGCGTTGTGGAGTACTGACTCTCCATTGTTAGGATCCTTCAAGGATATCTCCAGGTATTCTTGGACAGGCACAATAATGGGGAAAAAAAAAAGAAAAAAAAAAGAAAAAAAATTAGTTATGTGGGCTGTTTTTGTTTTTTTGTAAGGGGTTATAAATTGTTTGGGTGTTTAGAGGCGGTTCTGGTGGAGTGAACGACTGGCCGTTCGGAGCTCAGCTGGACTCAGCCAATCGTTGGTTTTTATCATTTGAACTTAGGTATTTTCTGTTTGGGATTGGGTTGTTTTCTTTTGTTGTTTTTTATTTCCCTGCTTCCCTAACCCCAACCTCACTTGCCCTAAGACCGTTTGTCTTGTGGGTTGTGGGGTGGTGCAGGTTGGTCACGCTGAGTGTTTCTCAGAAGACCTCTGCACCTGGGGGGGGTTGTCAGGGGCGTTTTTTGGGTTTGGTTAGGGCCCGGTTCCACTCCAGCCTCGGTGGGCCTTTGACCGTTCGTCATTGGTGTTACCGGGGTGTGGTGCAGCGGGAACATACCTCAGTCGGAGGGGTGGGCTGATCTGTTTCCGTTCGCCATTTCGGTAGTTCCGCCCCTCCCGATAGGCTGGTGGTATGGTCGGGTAGGGGCACCGGACGTATTTCCGGTTTTCTGCTGCCCTTCGGGGTTGGGACCGGGTTAGTTTTTCCTGTTTCCTTCCCCGGCTTAGTAATTTTGTGCCGTTCGCCAAAATGGAGCTAACGACTGGCTCTGGGAGTGATCTGGGGTCTTTCGGGGTGCTGGGGGAGGTAACAGGGTTTTCCAGTTGTTTTATTTGCCCCTGGGGTGTTTTAATGAAGTCCGCCGGGGGTTGGATTTTTGTGTTTTTATGCTTCCTTCCAGGTTCCACCTCCAGGGTTGATGGGACGGTCCTCTGGGGGGGAATTGATTGTGGGGCCGACTAACCATGTGTGGTCGGGTCTGGGGTTCCTGGGTTGTGGGGAGGGGCCTCCTGGGGTTGATGGTACGGTCCTCTGGGGGGCGCTGCTCCTCCATGTAAACCTGGGGACTTCTGTAGGATTCCGGTTTTGGTTGTCTCTCCTGGAACTGGCGGTAAAGGTCTTCTGGGGGGGGGGGGGGGTTGTTTGTTATTTTTCTTTGTGAATTTGTGTTTGTATTGTGTTGTTGGGGCTGTGTTGGGTTTTTGCATTTGGGAGTTTTTCTTTTCTTCCCGGGGTTGGATGGGACGGTCCCCTGGGGAGGTTTTGGGTGGGTTTTGTGTTCAAGCCACGGTGACCTGTCCTGCTGTCTGCTGTGGACCTTGGGAGCGCTACGCCGTCCGCTTGCTGTCATGGACCCCGGAGGAAGGTGCTGTTCTCGGGCCTGGTCTGTTCGGTCGCCGGGAGGCTTCCCGTTGATGGGGGGTACTGTTGTGTGTTGGGGGGTTTGGCTGGATGTTTTTGTGTTGTTTTCTTTTCTTTGCTCTCCAGGTGGTATGCAAGCTGGTTTTTGTCTGTGGAGAAGGTGCTGGCAGAAGAATCCTTCACCCTCATCAACATTATTGGCTGCACTTGTGGAGGATGTTCATGTGCAGGCCTAATGACTCGCAGCACCTGTGAATGATGCTCATGTGCAGACTTAAAGACTTTCAGCTGAAGCAGATAATGAGATGGCGTTCTGCATTTAAGCCATGAGTGATTCAAGCAGAATTGCCGGGAACTCGACCTTGTGACGTTCGTTTGTGATACGCTGAGGACCGCGCCTGGGTTTGACACATCGTGCCTGTGAAGGAGGACGGGTGAGGGACACATGCTGTCAGCACACATCAGAGGTGATTGATTGTCTGAATAAGTGTTAATAGTAATTTGGTATTTTGTTACACAGTATATTTGAACATTGATGAGAACTGTGCAGCTCGCTTCTCACTGCCGTGGCGTGCGGAATGATGATCCTCCACTTGCTGTGAGAAGCTGCTCATTTACATAAAGCTTAAATTCAGACCTGAATGTGTTGCTGATAGTGTGTGCCTCTGAAGGATATTAGTTGTAGCTGTTTACTTACCTCACCTCTTCTATCCTTCACAGAGTCAGTTTGTCGTGTCCACCTGGGGGGTGTTTGGCGGTGAATTTGAGTCCAGAACCGCCGGGCTTCAATCCTTTTGGGCGCTGGAGAGCGCGCCGTCCTTCACTCCGCCAGACAAACCATATATTATGTTGTACACAATTATTGCACAGAAAGGGAAATAAATGTTTTGTTTTTGGAACCGCTTTGTGGTTATTTAGCGCTGGGTTCAGTCAGACGCAGGTCCGCTCCTCAACCCGCGTCGGCACATAACAGAACTCTCTGGTGCTAAAAAAAAAAACCTGTATGCAAAGGATTATGGGTAAGGGTCTGAGTGTCTGAGCACCAGTAGATGGCAGTGTTCTATGCATTTTGACCCCAGTTACATCAGACAGCTATCAAATCACAACTTGACTTAGTTATGGCTTTAACAAATTGCATTTTTTTTTAACATATAATTAAAATGGCATGTTTTACAAAAGCACATTTAAATACCAACACACACATCACATTAATGTGTTGGTTTTTACATAGAATGAATGAGTCAACCAATCAGTGTTAGTGGAGGCTCATTTTCCCATAATCCCTTTGGCATCTGTGTCTGTTACAAAACTTCAGAATTAATGCATTATTTAAAATTAAAAGATATGTGTTACATTTTAATTTTGAACAAATGACAGAACTGACATTAATGGAGTTATTCTATCGGTATTAATTTTATTTATAAACCAAACCATAAGTTAGCACCACTTTATTTTCCAAGACCTCAACTCTTACGGCGACGCTGTTACTGAGTTGAGAGTTGAGCTTTGCTGTTCCTCTCAACTGCTTTGCTACTGGAAGCTATGTAGTAAACAGGAACTTCCAGCAGTAGGCAGGACGCTCAAAGACAGAAGTGCTGACTCATTGTTTGGGTTTGTGGTCACCTTTGATACTAACAGAAGCAATTGTGGTGTTAAAAATCAAAATCAGCTTCTTAGTAGTTGCAAGTGTACTGGAGACAATACTGAAAGTTACAGGTTATCGGTTAGCTGTAGTTTCCGATAAATTTTTGGGTGGCTTATCGGTTTAGCTTTATAAAAGATAACTTTTCATTTAGCTGATTATCTGTTATCAAAGCTAACTTTTTGGTTAACTGTGCCCACCACTGGTTGATGTAAATATATCATGCTGATTGTATGTGACACACTATAGTTCAAAATTGCTTGGATGCATGAAGGTTGTGAGATGAAGGTACTTTAAATAGACTGATGCGATTTGTTAATGATAAACTATTGTAGGCTTTAATGGTACGTACATATGAGTTTATTAAAGGTGGTTGGCTCTCACTGCGGTATTGTATCACTTCCTGTTCCGGAGCACAGCGGTGTTTTTCTGTATCTGTTAGCTGTTTAATCTGCGCAGTTAGATTGATCTAGTTATCTAGATTACGATTTGTTTCCCAGTGTAATCTTTACGTGCCTTAACTAAAGCACTCCTTCTGCTGAATCACCTCTAAATTATTCACTTTGCATGTTTTTAGGAATCCGCTAGGTTAGCGTAGCTACTAGCTCTTAGCCGATTTAGCATGGCGGCTTCTCCTGTCTCTCCCACACTTTTCTGCTCTGGGTGTGAAATGTTTAGTTATTCCTCGGCCTCCTTTAGCAGTAATGGTACTTGTAATAAGTGTAGCTTATTCGTAGCTTTGGAGGCCAGGCTGGGCGAATTGGAGACTCGGCTCCGCACCGTGGAAAATTCTACAGCTAGCCAGGCCCCTGTAGTCGGTGCGGACCAAGGTAGCTTAGCCGCCGTTAGTTCCCCCCTGGCAGATCCCAAGCAGGCTGACTGGGTGACTGTGAGGAGGAAGCGTAGTTCTAAACAGAAGCCCCATGTACACCGCCAACCCGTTCACATTTCTAACCGTTTTTCCCCACTCGACGACACACCTGCCGAGGATCAAACTCTGGTTATTGGCGACTCTATTTTGAGAAATGTGAAGTTAGCGACACCAGCAACCATAGTCAATTGTCTTCCGGAGGCCAGAGCAGGCGACATTGAAGGAAATTTGAAACTGCTGGCTAAGGCTAAGCGTAAATTTGGTAAGATTGTAATTCACGTCGGCAGTAATGACACCCGGTTACGCCAATCGGAGGTCACTAAAATTAACATTAAATCGGTGTGTAACTTTGCAAAAACAATGTCGGACTCTGTAGTTTTCTCTGGGCCCCTCCCCAATCGGACCGGGAGTGACATGTTTAGCCGCCTGTTCTCCTTGAATTGCTGGCTGTCTGAGTGGTGTCCAAAAAATGAGGTGGGCTTCATAGATAATTGGCAAAGCTTCTGGGGAAAACCTGGTCTTGTTAGGAGAGACAGCATCCATCCCACTTTGGATGGAGCAGCTCTCATTTCTAGAAATCTGGCCAATTTTCTTAAATCCTCCAAACCGTGACTATCCAGGGTTGGGACCAGGAAGCAGAGTTGTAGTCTTACACACCTCTCTGCAGCTTCTCTCCCCCTGCCATCCCCTCATTACCCCATCCCCGTAGAGACGGTGCCTGCTCCCAGACCACCAACAACCAGCAAAAATCTATTTAAGCATAAAAATTCAAAAAGAAAAAATAATATAGCACCTTCAACTGCACCACAGACTAAAACAGTTAAATGTGGTCTATTAAACATTAGGTCTCTCTCTTCTAAGTCCCTGTTGGTAAATGATATAATAATTGATCAACATATTGATTTATTCTGCCTAACAGAAACCTGGTTACAGCAGGATGAATATGTTAGTTTAAATGAGTCAACACCCCCGAGTCACACTAACTGTCAGAATGCTCGTAGCACGGGTCGAGGAGGAGGATTAGCAGCAATCTTCCATTCCAGCTTATTAATTAATCAAAAACCCAGACAGAGCTTTAATTCATTTGAAAACTTGTCTCTTAGTCTTGTCCATCCAAATTGGAAGTCCCAAAAACCAGTTTTATTTGTTATTATCTATCGTCCACCTGGTCGTTACTGTGAGTTTCTCTGTGAATTTTCAGACCTTTTGTCTGACTTAGTGCTTAGCTCAGATAAGATAATTATAGTGGGCGATTTTAACATCCACACAGATGCTGAGAATGACAGCCTCAACACTGCATTTAATCTATTATTAGACTCTATTGGCTTTGCTCAAAAAGTAAATGAGTCCACCCACCACTTTAATCATATCTTAGATCTTGTTCTGACTTATGGTATGGAAATAGAAGACTTAACAGTATTCCCTGAAAACTCCCTTCTGTCTGATCATTTCTTAATAACATTTACATTTACTCTGATGGACTACCCAGCAGTGGGGAATAAGTTTCATTACACTAGAAGTCTTTCAGAAAGCGCTGTAACTAGGTTTAAGGATATGATTCCTTCTTTATGTTCTCTAATGCCATATACCAACACAGTGCAGAGTAGCTACCTAAACTCTGTAAGGGAGATAGAGTATCTCGTCAATAGTTTTACATCCTCATTGAAGACAACTTTGGATGCTGTAGCTCCTCTGAAAAAGAGAGCTTTAAATCAGAAGTGCCTGACTCCGTGGTATAACTCACAAACTCGCAGCTTAAAGCAGATAACCCGTAAGTTGGAGAGGAAATGGCGTCTCACTAATTTAGAAGATCTTCACTTAGCCTGGAAAAAGAGTCTGTTGCGCTATAAAAAAGCCCTCCGTAAAGCTAGGACATCTTTCTACTCATCACTAATTGAAGAAAATAAGAACAACCCCAGGTTTCTTTTCAGCACTGTAGCCAGGCTGACAAAGAGTCAGAGCTCTATTGAGCTGAGTATTCCATTAACTTTAACTAGTAATGACTTCATGACTTTCTTTGCTAACAAAATTTTAACTATTAGAGAAAAAATTACTCATAACCATCCCAAAGACGTATCGTTATCTTTGGCTGCTTTCAGTGATGCCGGTATTTGGTTAGACTCTTTCTCTCCGATTGTTCTGTCTGAGTTATTTTCATTAGTTACTTCATCCAAACCATCAACATGTTTATTAGACCCCATTCCTACCAGGCTGCTCAAGGAAGCCCTACCATTATTTAATGCTTCGATCTTAAATATGATCAATCTATCTTTGTTAGTTGGCTATGTACCACAGGCTTTTAAGGTGGCAGTAATTAAACCATTACTTAAAAAGCCATCACTTGACCCAGCTATCTTAGCTAATTATAGGCCAATCTCCAACCTTCCTTTTCTCTCAAAAATTCTTGAAAGGGTAGTTGTAAAACAGCTAACTGATCATCTGCAGAGGAATGGTCTATTTGAAGAGTTTCAGTCAGGTTTTAGAATTCATCATAGTACAGAAACAGCATTAGTGAAGGTTACAAATGATCTTCTTATGGCCTCGGACAGTGGACTCGTCTCTGTGCTTGTTCTGTTGGACCTCAGTGCTGCTTTTGATACTGTTGACCATAAAATTTTATTACAGAGATTAGAGCATGCCATAGGTATTAAAGGCACTGCGCTGCGGTGGTTTGAATCATATTTGTCTAATAGATTACAATTTGTTCATGTAAATGGGGAATCTTCTTCACAGACTAAAGTTAATTATGGAGTTCCACAAGGTTCTGTGCTAGGACCAATTTTATTCACTTTATACATGCTTCCCTTAGGCAGTATTATTAGACGGTATTGCTTAAATTTTCATTGTTACGCAGATGATACCCAGCTTTATCTATCCATGAAGCCAGAGGACACACACCAATTAGCTAAACTGCAGGATTGTCTTACAGACATAAAGACATGGATGACCTCTAATTTCCTGCTTTTAAACTCAGATAAAACTGAAGTTATTGTACTTGGCCCCACAAATCTTAGAAACATGGTGTCTAACCAGATCCTTACTCTGGATGGCATTACCCTGACCTCTAGTAATACTGTGAGAAATCTTGGAGTCATTTTTGATCAGGATATGTCATTCAAAGCGCATATTAAACAAATATGTAGGACTGCTTTTTTGCATTTACGCAATATCTCTAAAATCAGAAAGGTCTTGTCTCAGAGTGATGCTGAAAAACTAATTCATGCATTTATTTCCTCTAGGCTGGACTATTGTAATTCATTATTTTCAGGTTGTCCTAAAAGTTCCCTAAAAAGCCTTCAGTTAATTCAAAATGCTGCAGCTAGAGTACTGACGGGGACTAGAAGGAGAGAGCATATCTCACCCATATTGGCCTCTCTTCATTGGCTTCCTGTTAATTCTAGAATAGAATTTAAAATTCTTCTTCTTACTTATAAGGTTTTGAATAATCAGGTCCCATCTTATCTTAGGGACCTCGTAGTACCATATCACCCCAATAGAGCGCTTTGCTCTCAGACTGCAGGCTTACTTGTAGTTCCTAGGGTTTGTAAGAGTAGAATGGGAGGCAGAGCCTTCAGCTTTCAGGCTCCTCTCCTGTGGAACCAGCTCCCAATTCAGATCAGGGAGACAGACACCCTCTCTACTTTTAAGATTAGGCTTAAAACTTTCCTTTTTGCTAAAGCTTATAGTTAGGGCTGGATCAGGTGACCCTGAACCATCCCTTAGTTATGCTGCTATAGACGTAGACTGCTGGGGGGTTCCCATGATGCACTGTTTCTTTCTCTTTTTGCTCTGTATGCACCACTCTGCATTTAATCATTAGTGATCGATCTCTGCTCCCCTCCACAGCATGTCTTTTTCCTGGTTCTCTCCCTCAGCCCCAACCAGTCCCAGCAGAAGACTGCCCCTCCCTGAGCCTGGTTCTGCTGGAGGTTTCTTCCTGTTAAAAGGGAGTTTTTCCTTCCCACTGTAGCCAAGTGCTTGCTCACAGGGGGTCGTTTTGACCGTTGGGGTTTTACATAATTATTGTATGGCCTTGCCTTACAATATAAAGCGCCTTGGGGCAACTGTTTGTTGTGATTTGGCGCTATATAAAAAAATTGATTGATTGATTGATTAAAGGTATTCATGAAAATATCATTGCTAAGTAGAATATCAACATCAGAAACTTCTGTATTCTCGAGATCGAAAAATTTATTGAATGATCAATGTAATATACAATAACAGCAAATAATATGTTTACATCGCCATTATTAATGAGTGAAGCTCTTTACCATCTCACCATGTCATTTAGGTCCTTCAGAATTTTTTGCAGTAAAATAGTTCTGGGGAGCATTAGCATGGTAAAAACCCTCACCTTACCAACCAGGGCCTTCTTGACCCCCCCCCGCCCAGTTTAAACATTTTGCTTTATTTGCCTTTCTTTAATTAAAAGAAGTCAGCAGGCTACAGAGCTTTCTCTTATTGTACAGCTGTTCTGTGGAACAATCAGCCTTACTGAGATTAAAAAAAGCATGATTCTCTGAAGTTGTTTAAATCCAGACTGAAGACTCATCTGTTTTCCATTTTGTATGGCTACTATACTTGCATAGTATTGAAACATTTTTCCTCTCCCTTTAAATATTGTTTTTAACAAAGGAGCAGGTCTCAGCCTCATTACTTAAATTCTGGGTCTGTTAATGAAGGAAAGAGCTAGCTGCCGGCAACCACATTAGTAACCTCAGTGGTACTCTGTTGGTTTACTGCTGGGAAGTAGTGTTTTACATGCTGCTTGTTCCAGCTGACTGATTCTGCTCCCTTTCTCTCTGTCTGAAGTGCTGTTGCCAAAACTGGGACCTGGATTTTGGCATTGCCTGGGGGACAATTGCTGCAGTTTCACCCGCTTACTATCTCATATCAACCAGCCAAAAGGATAATACTAACATACAACATTCAACAGTGTTAAAAAAATGGGACTTTTTAGAATTCAGATCTGTTATGGACTTTGTTTTGAATGTGGATGACTTTTTTGTCTGCACTTTGTTCATTTGCATTTTGTTTCATGCTCTCTGTTACTGTTAGAATGGTCTAAGCAGTGGGCCACCCCTTGGAGTCTGGTCTGTTTAAGGTTTCCTCCTCTTAAAAAAAAAAAAAAACCTGCCAGAGGGAGCTTTTCTTTACCACTGTCACTTATGTACTCGATCAGCGGGGTTGGTAAGGTTAGATCTTACCCATCTGAAGTGCCTTGGGTTGACGATGTTGTAAACTGCCACTATATAAATTAACTGAACTGAAATGAATTGAAAGTGAGTTTTCATATTCACAAGAATATGTTTACACCCAAAACAGACATTCTGTTGTGTGGGCCGCCAGAAGAGGAGGTACTGCTGGCCCACCACCACCAGATGGCGCCCTGCTTGGATTGCGGGCTTCAAGCACGAGAGGGCGTCGGAGCAACGGAGAGTGACAGCTGTCATTCATCATCTGCACCAGCTGTCACTCATTCACCACATCACCATAAAAGCCGGACTACAACTCCACCTCCCCGCCGAGAAATCAGCACCCAAGAGGTAATCTTCTCTGTGGTAAATTTCTCTGCTAACGTAACTCTTCCTTGCAGCCGCTTGCCCTGTGGTGTCCTTATCGGAGCTGGAGTAAGGGCATGGCCGCGACGACTTCGCATCACGCTCCGTAGCAGATAAGTGGTTACACAGGAGCTGCACGAGTGTGTGATTGGAGGTGGAGGTGCTCCCTCCTTGGAGAACATTGACTGTGAGTGGACTACTGAGTGTGCGGATTCACACTCACCTGGATTTTCTCTGTTCTCTGCCAGCAGTACCAGGGTCGACAGCCGAAGGCAGAGGCCACCTGGGGACTCGGGACTTGGCGGCTCCGGTGGTGGAAGCTGTGTGGGAATCAGCTCTTCTCTCGCCAGAGGTCTTCTATCTTCGAGCCTGACCACACGTCACCTGGTGTATCATTGGCAATCCATATCTCTGTCTGTATTCCGTTGTGTGTTTACACAACATTAAATTGTTACTGGTTGGCTTATCCATTGTCCGTTCCTTAGCGCCCCCTGTTGTGGGTCCGTGTCACGACACCTTCCCAACACATTCAGCACTTTAACATTTCCCATAATCCCCCTGATGGCCCCCTGTGCTTCCCAGAATGCACCATGGCACCAGCAGAGTTCCGGTGTCTCACAGTGCATGTAAACAATGGCTAGCGAGGACGTGGATGGCGTTGATCCAGCGAGTTCAGGGGCCATTATGATGATGACAAGTTCTCCCAAGTTGAGAGCATTATCTAGAGGAGGTGTAGCACCTGTTATGGACTTCTGCCCTGCCTGATGTTGTCTTGTTGTCCATACTTCATGAGGTTTGTTTACATTGTGCCCTGAACCGGAATTCTGCTGAACTGTGTGAGTCACGGACTGCAAGATGGCACGTGATTCACAACTGCGAAACAGCGAAAAAGCATGATCTCATGCAGACTGCATACATAGTAGTGGGCCATAAGAAAAACAATCTGTAATCTGCATGCAAGGTTGACTAATGAAAAAAAAAACATCCTTAATACAAGAGCCAAATTAAGAAAACTGATCCACAAACAAGGAAGCATACTGTATAGTATATCAACATTTGTTTAAGTGTGCAAAATTCATATTTTGATTATGAGAAGGAGGGTAAGACAGTTATATATGCAAAGCCTTAGGTGTAGCTCAGCTAGCAGCTACTGCTCACACTTCTGTGCAGAATGAGGAAACAGTGAAATGTAGTTGTGGAGACATGTCACACATTCAAAACAAATCCCCCCTACCCAGCACCCAGAAAAGAACAACCTGACTGACTGACCCGACTTTTCACTCAGGTCACACTGCCAGATGAAATGTGTAACAGCGCTACATCCACTGGCTTGCTCACATTACTCATTAAAAAAAACAAAAAAATGTGATTTGTTTCACATGTGGAGAAACGGACTGGACATATGCACCTTCAGCCTGTAATGTGAACAAAGCCAGACTGAAATGTTGAAAAGGAGAAAAATGAACAAGAATAGGTAACTTTCTGTACCTGCATGGTCCTCCGCTTGGTGAGGGTGATCTTAAAGTTCTTCCACTCCCAGTGCTGCTCCACCACATGGGCAAAGATGACATGGCCATTGCCACAGGCCCCAGCCAGCTGCGTGCCGTCTGCAGACCAGGCCAGGCTGAACACGCTGCCTGTGATGGGCTTCTCCAATGCATAAGACCACTGCAGGGAGGAAGGAGGGGGAAAGAATGGGTGAGAGCACATAAGAGGTAATGGCTATGAACATTTATCTGAAATCTTAAACAATTACCTGCGAGGAGGATTAAGAAGTAGAAATAATGAGAGGTTTAGAGAGGACAAGAGATGAGATTCAGGAGTCATGTATGAGTGAAAGCATGCACATATGTGTGTGAGCGTAATGTAAACTATACGAGAAAGACAGGGGCCTAGTCAGTCAGTCATTGAGCTGTGATGAACTGTGAGACACTAAAGGAGCGCTCGGCCCTGCCAAGTCCAGCACTCCTGCTCGTAAACATACACTCTGCTATCCTCATCTATTACATACAGTACAGCAGGGAGGGTGGGGAGCAGAGGGAGGAAAAGGGAGGGTTTATATATGAGCCCCCAAACTGAAGCCAAAAGATGATTAACAAACCTCTCCCTTTTTTACAAGAAAAGGTTTAAAAGTGGTAGACAAGAAGAGGGACAGGCAGACAGGAAGACAGGCAAATAGAGGGGAATAAACAACAAAAAAGTAAATGCATCACAGAAGTACCTTTCTGCTCAACTGACTTTTCATTGTGCTTTATAGCGCCGCCTGCTTCTCTTACCAAACCAATAGCCCTTTTATCTGCAAACTATCCCTCTGTCTCTACTGAATCTCCAACCTTTGGTCTTCCTATATATATACAGTGAGGAAAATAAGTATTTGAACAACCTGCGATTTTGCAAGTTCTCCCACTTAGAAATCATGGCGGGGTCTGAAATTTTCATCTTAGGTGCATGTCCACTGTGAGAGACATAATCCAAAAAAAAAAAAAAAAATCTGTAAATCACAATGTATGATTTTTTTTAAATAATTTATTTGTATGTTACTGCTGCAAATACGTATTTGATCCCCTACCAACCAGCAAGAATTCTAACTCACACAGACCTGTTAATTTTTCTTTAAGAAGCCCTCTTATTCTGCACTCTTTACCTGTATTAACTGCACCTGTTTGAACTTGTTACCTGTATAAAAGACACCTGTTCACACACTCAATCAATCACACTCCAACCTGTCCACCATAGCCAAGACCAAAGAGCTGTCTAAGGACACCAGGGACAAAACTGTAGACCTGCACAAGGCTGGGATGGACTACAGGACAACAGGCAAGCAGCTTGGTAGAAGACAACAACTGTTATGATTATTTATTAGAAAGTGGAAGAAACACAAGATGACTGTCAATCTCCCTCGGTCTGGAATTCCATGCAAGATCTCACTTTGTGAGGTAAGGATGATTCTGAGAAAGCTCAGAACTACACAGGAGGACCTGGTCAATGACCTGAAGAGAGCTGGGACTACAGTCACAGAGATTACTTAAGTAACACATGATGCTGTCATGGTTTAAAATCCTGCAGGGCAGCAAGGTCCCCCTGCTCAAGCCAGCACATGTCCAGGCCCGTTTGAAGTTCACCAGTGACCATCTGGATAATTCAGAGGAGGTATGGGAGAAGGTCATGTGGTCAGATGAGACCAGAATAGAGCTTTTTGGAATCAACTCCACTTACCATGTTTAGAGGATGAGAACCCCAAGAAAACCATCCCAACCATGAAGCATGGGGGTGGAAACATCATACTCTGGGGGTGCTCTTCTGCAAAGGGGACAGGACGACTGCACCGTATTGAAGAGAGGATGGATGGGATCATGTATTGTGAGATTTTGGCAAACAACCTCCTTCCCTCAGTAAGAGCACTGAAGATGGGCCATGGCTGGGTCTTCCAGCATGACAATGACCCCAAACACACAGCCAGGGCAACTAAGGAGGGGCTCCGTAAGAAGCATTTCAAGGTCCTGGAGTGGCCTGGCCAGTCTCCAGACCTGAACTCAATAGAAAGTCTTTGGAGGGAGCTGAAACTCCAAACTTGAAAGATTTGGAGAAGATCTGTATGGAGGAGTGGAACAAAATCCCTGCTGCAGTGTGTGCAAACCTGGTGAAAAACTACAGGAAATGTTTGACCTCTGTAATTGCAAACAAAGGCTACTGTACCAAATATTAACATTGATTTTCACAGGTGTTGAAATACTTATTTGCAGCAGTAACATATAAATAAATTATTTAAAAAATCATACATTGTGATTTCCGGATTTTTTTTTTTAGATCATGTCTCTCACAGGGCACCTAAGATGAAAATTTCAGACCCCTCCATGATTTCTAAGTGGGAGAACTTGCAAAATTGCAGGGTGTTCAAATACTTATTTTCCTCACTGTATATATATATATATATATATATATATATATATATATATATATATATATATATATATGTCCCTGTGTAAAGATTATTAGATTTCAGTGTCTTGAATCTACACTGTAAAAGATTTCAAGCTACTTTAAGGATGTACTCACAGCAGGTGATCTGCACTTAGTGTAGCAGATACGTAAATGCATATATCACAAGAATTTTTTTATTTTGTGACACAGACAGCAAATCTGGCACAATGCTACCTCTTGACCTACTTCTAACAAAAAAAAAAAAAAAAAAAAAAAAAAAAAAAAAAAAAGAAGAAAAGAAAGCCACTTCAGTATTTAGGATGATGGCCTTTTTTTCAAGATGCAGCCTAAAAATATGTGTTTTGTCATATATTTGCACAATCTTGGTTTATTTCAATGTTGTACCTGTTAAATATTGTACTGGGGACTAGGGGGGACTTGGAATTTACATTTGGCAATATTTTCATGCATTTTAGATGGATTAGAAAAAATGTACATGCATGCTGTGCAACGTGTATTCTTCAGATCATGCAGTAGAGTTTGGGGTGTAAAGGTTTAGTAGAGGCATTTTTGCTTTTAAACTCAGCCATGTCCTCACCGGTTACTCATACCTATGGGTCCAAGTAGTTGCATGTGCACAACAATGGCCAAACTCCAGTAAACTGCATTGGCTTATTTGTTAAACTCGATAAGGGTAGCACACAAAGATTCTCTGTGATGCAGTTTGCTTTGCTCCCATATCAGTGCATGAATACTGGAAACTTCCAAAATAGACTGTTGAACAGGTGAAACAATGACATTTTCATGTGACTAATGGCATTTTTGAAGAAAATGACTTCTCAGGACTATTCCAAATTTTGTGTTTGTATCATCTACTGAACGATTCATAAGACCCCTTCACACATAATGCGAATTTGGTTGACTTGCGCATGAAGTGCTTGTTGTCATCACATGGACATACATAAAAACATATGTCGCTGCTGCAATGGGCTATATACATGGATAATGTTCAGTACAGTAGTGTTATTAAGGGATTGTGTATTTATATGTACTTCAACAGGGGGCGGGTTGGCACAGTATCTGTAAATGGATTGGAGTGGTGGACCAGTCTGGACCAAAAAGTCTAGGGCCAAATTTTTGTCCCACTCCAGCCCTGGTGTGACTGATGTGCACCACTTCAAGAGAAGTACAATCAGTGAGATGTGGATGTATTGCAAGGTATGTAGTGTATTTATTATTAGTTACAGCCCCAATTCCAATGAAGTTGGGATGTTGTGTGAAATGTAAATAAAAACAGAATACTGTACAACGATTTGCAAATCCTCTTCAACCTACATTCAATTGAATGTACCAGAAAGACAATATATTTAATGTTCAAACTGATACTTTTTTTTTTATTTTTGTGTAAATATTTGCTCATTTTGAAATGGATGCCTGCAACACATTTCAAAAAAGGTGGGACAGGAGCAACAAAATACTGGGAAAGTTGATGAATGCTCAAAGTACACCTGTTTGGAACATTTCACAGGTGAACAGGTTAATTGGAAACAGGTGAGTGTCATGATTGTGTATAAAAAAAGGCTCAGCTGTTCACAAGCAAAGATGGGGCGAAGATCACCACTTTGTGAACAACTGCGTGAAAAAATAGTCTAACAGTTTAAGAACAATGTTTCTCAACATTCAATTGCAAGGAATTTACAAATTCCATCATCTACAGTTCATAATATAATCAGAAGATTCAGAGAATTTTCTACACATAAGCGGAAAGGCCGAAAACCAACACTGAATGCCCGTGACCTTCGATCCCTCAGGCGGCACTGCATTAAAAACCGACATTATTGTGTAAAGGATCTTACCGCGTGGGCTCAGGAACACTTCAGGAAACCACTGTCAGTTAACACAGTTCATCACTACGTCTACAAGTGCAAGTTAAAACTCTACCATGCAAAGTGAAAGTCATACATCAACAACATCCAGAAACGCTGCCCCCTTCTCTGGGCTCGAGCTAATTCGAAATGGACAGACACAAAGTGGAAAAGTGTGCTGTGGTCTAATGAGTCAGCATTTCAAATTGTTTTTGGAAATCATGAATGTTGTGTCCTCCGAACAAAAGAGGAAAAAGACCATCCAGATTGTTACCAGCGCAAAGTTCAAAAGCCAGCATCTGTGATGGTATGGAGGTGTGTTAGTGCCCATGGCATGGGCAACTTACACATCTGTGATGGCACCATCAATGCTGAAAGGTACATCTGGTTTTTGGAGCAACATATGCGTCGATCCAAGCAACGTGTTTTTCAGGGACATCCCTGCTTATCAATCAATCAATCAATTTTTTTTTTATATAGCGCCAAATCACAACAAACAGTTGCCCCAAGGCGCTTTATATTGTAAGGCAAGGCCATACAATAATTATGTAAAACCCCAACGGTCAAAACGACCCCCTGTGAGCAAGCACTTGGCTACAGTGGGAAGGAAAAACTCCCTTGTAACAGGAAGAAACCTCCAGCAGAACCTTATTTCAGCAAGACAATGCCAAGCCACATTCTGCACGTGTTACAACAGTGTGGCTTCGTAATAAAAGAGTGTGGGTACTAGACTGACCTGCCTGCAGTCTAGACCTGTCGCACATTGAAAATGCGTGCCGCATTATGAAGTGCAAAATACGACAACAGAGACCCTGTACTGTTGAACAACTGAAGTCGTACATCAAGCAGGAATGGGAAAGAATTCCACCTACAAAGCTTCAACAATTCATGTCCTTAGTTCCCAAACGCTTATTGAGTGTTGTTAGAAGGAAAGATGCTGTAACACAGTTGTAAACATACCACTGTCCCAGCTTTTTTGAAACGTGTTGCAGGGATCCATTTTAAAATGAGCAAATATTTGCTATCTTCAAAATAAGGCAAATAATAATGTGCCCCGGCAGTGGCTAAGATGTTACTGTATGTGGTAGGGAGAATTGTTTTTGCATTTGTTCAAAGACTGGTGCCCCGAAATTTCTTAGTTCAGGATTGCTACCTTGGTGCTTTTCAACTGACCAAGAGCAATGTTATTTTTGTGTTTTTTTAACTGCCTTGCAACTGCCTTTGTTTCACAAGGCAGTTGTCGCTGTAGTTGTCTCTGCTAAGTACACAGAGTTAAATACTGCCCAAAGTTAATTTAAAATCCCCCAAACCACATTACCAATATGTAACAGGTACAACATTGAATTTTTTTTTCAAGATTGCGCAAATATATGATGAAAATACATATTTTCTGACATCCATCTTGACAATGTCTGCCATTTTGAAAACTGAAGTGGCTAATGGCTTTTTTGTAAAAAGTAGACCAAGAACTACCATTGTGCCAAAATTTGTGCTTGTATCACAAAATTTAAGTTTCATATGATATATGCATTTATCTGCTGCCCTAATATGACAGTCATTAAACATCCGGTTGCCATCATCACCTTTGCATCTTGATTCTTTCATTTGTCCAGCCACAGTCAATAAGCTGGTAAGCATAGATATCAATAACAGCTAACAAAGCTAACTGCTTCAAAGTCCTGTGTCCACACCACAGCTGTCCTGTTGAGATCATGGTCACAGTCTTGCAAAATTGGATAAACCTGCACTACTTTCTCATAGACACAAATATAAAACATGGACGACAACTACTGTAAACAATGCAACTGGAAATTTTGCTGACTGGGAAAATACAACAACAAACAAGAAAAGGATGTTGACAAAGCAATGTATTCTGGGACAATTTTTCTTTTTAGCAAGAGATAACTGAAAATCACCAGCACAGCTGGACAAAAACAGCTATGCCAGATAAGAGTCCAAAAGGCAACTTGTGCAAAAATAACTGACAATCACCAGCTCAACAGTACAAAAAGAATTGTCGCAGATTTCAGTCCAAAAAGAAGGTTTCATGCTGTTAAGAAACAGTTTAACAGAGAATTAATTCAGCCAATCTACAGTGTCCATACAAAAAGTGCAGGTTTACGGTTAAAGCCGTAAATAAAACCCCCTTTATACAGGGACGGGATCTGTCCTTCTTTGGTCATGAACTTGCATAGAATACCGCATGACACCAAAGAGCTTTTGTTAGCTCTTTGGTGTCATGTCCTAGAGTTAGCTCTAGGACATTACAAGGTCTGCTCGGTATCCTCTCACACACTGCCATGATCGCAATGGTTGCTTCAAAGTATGAAGCTGCACCTGATTTCCGCAGAAGAGTTGGCAGGCCCAGAAGACGCAGAAATACCACAGAGACAATGCAAAAACACCTCACAGACCACCCCATGGCCACCCTATAGGTGCGGTGTTTTTGCCATAGCAACAGCAGAGCGTCCACTGATACATGACCGGAGTGACGTGAGTTTGGACATGAACTCAGATCAAAAATAGCAATTTTTTTTTTTTTTATTTCATAGCCAACAGGTGCACAATGATCATGGCTCTGTGCCGTGATTTTTATGCATAAAGTTAATTTTATAAAGCACTGTCATAAAGCGCAAAATAAGTTCATTGTCAGCTGATGTCCGCAGAGTTCATCAGAAAGTTTTGTGCATATTAAAAACTTTGAGTGAAGATCAGGCAGAGATTTGTCTTCTATTTTTCCTGCGGGCAATGGTTCATTCGGGGCCTTTGAAAGTTCCGGTGTCAATTCAACACAAGCAGACATGCAGCTCAACTGTCACCAAAAGTGCACACCACATCACACATGTCAGGAAGTAATCTGCACCCTGATTACCGTTACATATGATGTCAACCTGTAGGACTAACTAATAGGGCTGCCACGACTAGTCGACTAGTCACAACTACGTCGACTACTGAAACCGTCCACAACTAATTTATTAGTCGACGAGTCATTTGCTTTTAACCTTGAACCAATGAAGCAGTGCTTCATTATATGCTGCTTCGTTGGATCTTTGCTTCGCTCCTCTTCAGAAGCGGCAACTCCGCTTCTTATCCCCTCTCAAAGCCATTAAAATATGTCAATCGTGAGTCACTTTTGTGCGGATTAAAGTGACTAACTGGGACTCCTGTCTTGTTATGAGAAAGAAACAAGAATCATCCTCCGTTCCGTTGATCCAAAGGCTGCGCTGCAGAATCAAGTTAGAAAGACACAGTCCACTCGGAATTAATAACTTCAAAGCGAATCAACATTTAAATCAAATGACACCTCTTTCCAAACATTGTAATACAAACAATAAACTAATCGATCAAAATGTTTTTTTTTCCTCCCAAAATGAGACGTCCTAGCTGATGTGCAGCAGCCCAAGACTGTATGGCTGCAAACCTGCAGACTCCAGCAGCCAGCTGAGCTCAGTTCAGATGTATGGCGAGACATCCATGCTGTTAATGTCTGAAAGGAAATGCTTTTGAGAAAAACTACAGATTTTTTTCTATTTATGAGTATGTCCCGAGATCAAGGATCCACCATGTAGAGTTTATGTCCAGAGATGAAGGATCCAGTGACCAATTTCATATTTACTTTAAGACTCAATAAAATGTTGTTGACATAGAAAACCTGTAAAGCCTACTTGTAGCACACAGAAAATTCACAGGAGGTATCGATAAAGGAAAAGACAAGGAATTGGATTGATAAGCGGAATTGATAATGGTATCAATATTGATAAAATGCGATAAGCTGCAATTTACGTATGATCCGACTAGTCGACTAATCGCAAAAATAATCATTGACTAGTCTACTATCAAAATAGTCATTTGTGGCAGCTCTACCTACTAAACAAAAACCTGTCAGCATGGAAGACAAAACAAGCCAAATATTAAATGAATCCTTTTTCCACATTTCTATATATGCACATTCAGTTTGGATTATGCATGCATGTGCGGTTTTTGCACTGCCGTGAGCCTACCAACACCTCCATGAAAACCCCTTTGGAACAGTTTAGTAGGTAAGTAGTAGGTACATTAAGTTCATCGTGGTCTCACCACAGTGTTGTCCTTTTTCCTTCAATTATATAATCCAGAGTTTGTGTGTAGTGTGGAGATCCAGTCTGGTCGGAGGAGGACAAAGTGAGAACAGGACAATAGTCATGTGACTTTTTTCAGTTGCTGCAATCATTTTTAAAAATCTGTTTTTCTGTTTCATGGCTGTCAGTTGTTTTCCAGCCATAAAAAGTCCAGTGAAAGGTGTTAATTATCCAATGACGTAATTTTTTTTTAAGATTTAGCTGACGCCACCCATAAATGATGGAGAAAAGTACACACACTCACGCGTGTATGCAAACAAGATAAATCAAACTGACAAGCATGGAAAAATTAACCATTTAATATTTAGCTCATTTTGTTAGCGCTCTCTCTCTCTCTCTCTCTCTCTCTCTCTCTCACACACACACACTCTCAGAGTGTGCATGCACAGTGAAGAAATATGATGGCAAACCACTCAATATATATATATATACTCAACAAAAATATAAACGCAACACTTTTGGTTTTGCTCCCATTTTGTAACTCACAGATCTAAAACTTTTTCCACATACACAATATCACCATTTCCCTCAAATATTGTTCACAAATCAGTCGAAATCTGTGATAGTGAGCAGTTCTCCTTTGCTGAGATAATCCATCCCACCTCACAGGTGTGCCATACCAAGATGCTGATTAGACACCATGATTAGTGCACAGGTGTGCCTTAGACTGCCCACAATAAAAGGCCACTCTGAAAGGTGCAGTTTTGTTTTATTGGGGGGGGATACCAGTCAGTATCTGGTGTGACCACCATTTGACCCATGCAGTGCAACACATCTCCTTCGCATCATCCGTGAAGAGAACACCTCTCCAACGTGCCAAACGCCAGCGAATGTGAGCATTTGCCCACTCAAGTCGGTTACGACGACCAACTGGAGTCAGGTCGAGACCCCGATGAGGACGACGAGCATGCAGATGAGCTTCCCTGAGACGGTTTCTGACAGTTTGTGCAGAAATTCTGTGGTTATGCAAACCGATTGTTTCAGCAGCTGTCCCGAGTGGCTGGTCTCAGACGATCTTGGAGGTGAACATGCTGGATGTGGAGGTCCTGGGCTGGTGTGGTTACACGTGGTCTGCGGTTGTGAGGCTGGTTGGATGTACTGCCAAATTCTCTGAAACGCCTTTGGAGACGGCTTATGGTAGAGACATGAACATTCAATACACGAGCAACAGCTCTGGTTGACATTCCTGCTGTCAGCATGCCAATTGCACGCTCCCTCAAATCTTGCGACATCTGTGGCATCGTGCTGTGTGATAAAACTGCACCTTTCAGAGTGGCTTTTTATTGTGGACAGTCTAAGGCACACCTGTGCACTAATCATGGTGTCTAATCAGCATCCTGGTATGGCACACCTGTGAGGTGGGATGGATTATCTCAGCAAAGGAGAAGTGCTCACTATCACAGATTTAGACTGGTTTGTGAACAATATTTGAGGGAAATGGTGATATTGTGTATGTGGAAAAAGTTTTAGATCTTTGAGTTCATCTCATACAAAATGGGAGCAAAACCAAAAGTGTTGCGTTTATATTTTTGTTGAGTATGTCAAAAAAGCATATATGTCAAAAAAGTGGCAGATCTCCATGTAAATGTGACATCATCTGTAGCACACAAACTCCACGTGACACAACAACACAGCACATGGGTCACTGAAGCAGTTACACAGAAAGGTGTTTTCACATCACCTCTGCGGATCTAGAGCATTTTAAGTCGCACGACAAACTCACAATTGCTGGCGTCAAGTGTAAAGGGGGCTTAAGAAGACACACTACAGTTCTTTAGCAGAAAAGGTGGAGAATGGAGTGGTTGACTCGTGGGAGACACACAAAGGGGTTTTCACAGGAGACACTAGGAAATGGAACAAGGCAAAACAATGTAGCGGAGAACAACTTTAAAGATGGTGTTCTCCAGTGCAGCTCATTCCGGCAGCTGCAGGTGATTTCAGCCAGAAACCATGGGACACGTGGCTGCAGTGCAACAGAATTGTTTACAACATAGGGGACGCTAAGATGCTACATGAACTAATCAATGTGTGGAATCAGGATGTAGAATGGAGAAGACATTACAAGGCAGCCCACGCATATTATGTCTGGCCTATAAGTAAGGTGAATGTGCTCAAGAGAGGTAAGTGAAACCATATGGCTGTTCTGAGTGCTAGACACAAAACCTGACTGACTGTGAGAGGAATTGAACCAGCCAAACACAGAGAGTTAAGCGGGAGAAAAATCTGTCAAACGTGCAGGATACAATGGACATGCTCGCATGGGTCCACAACACATAGTAAGCATAATGTTTTTCTCACCACAATTGCTAGCTTAATTTATTAGGCAATGTTGACCTGACAGCAGGTGCCAGTGGACACAGTGCTCCTACATACCCAGTGTTTAGCAAGTGTCAGAACACAACTGTTAGCAATCTTCCAAAATTCATCAAGCATACACTAAGCATCCAGCAGGTGGCAGATATGTCAACGGGATATTATAGAAGCAATACATTTTTTTATTTGACTGACATACTGCATTAAAGTTCACAAGATGTGAAAGAGTTGGTCCTCATTATAGGTTCATTTAATCTGGTAACATACATGATTATAGTAGATAGATAGATAGATAGATATATACTTTTAATGTCCCCATGGGGAAATTTGTCTTGGACTTCTCAAAAATCATGACCCATACAAAGATATAGAACAAGACATAAACAGTTCATAACAATAAATAAAAATAAATAAAGAAAGAAAGAATAAAAATAAATAAATAAAAAACATACAATACTAAAAAAAGAGTATAGTATTTATGATACATTTATACAAAGTAAAGATTGAGTTGTTAAATTTCGTAGTTAGACGTCATCCCCAGAGGTCCCACGTGATAACAAAACAGTCTCAGAAAGGCCTCTTTTGACATTTCTGTTTTCCACTTCACCATCCCTCCCTAACCGGTTAGTTTGAATTGTTTTAGCAACTTTTCAGCTATGTCCTTTTCTAAGTGTCAACTGTAACACATAGATTTGTGATAAGAATGTGAGATTTTATGACATACTGAACTGTTGGTAAAATAATAAATGTTGAATGGAATCATTGCTTATCTGAACTGTTGAATCTGTAATTTTCTAATTAGAAATTAGACTGTTGACATCTGTTGGCAAATTACACCAGGCATCAACTAGATTTGCAAAATAAAGTCCACACAATCAACAATTTAATAAATGCAAATACTTTTATTGCTCAAAGATGCACAGCCACTCTCTGCATAACCTCTTATTTCTTTCCAAATTTCATGTCTAGTACCCTGCTGTGCACACCTGGGAACATTCTGTCATCTTTAGCACAGATTTGCTTATAAAACACACCCTTTCTACTCCACCGTTAACCTCCCTTAACCTCATTTGACCCCTCCTGACCTGCCTTATGCTTTCTGTCATCTTTAGCACAGATTTGCTTATAAAACACACCCTTTCTACTCCACCGTTAACCTCCCTTAACCTCATTTGACCCCTCCTGACCTGCCTTATGCTTTGGGTGCAAGCTTCTGGCAGATGTGGGAAGAACCAGAGGCTCGTCAGCTGTGATGTCTCTCACACACACAAACACACACACACACACACACACACACACACACACACACACACACACACACACACACACACACACACACACACACACACACACACACACACACACACACACACACACACTAACCGTAACCCTAACCCTAACCGCTTGTGAAGAGAAAAGTGCTAACATTAGCCTAGCACTGCCTGCTTGTCTGCACTGTAGAAACAAGTGCTGTGCAGACGGCCAAGTGCTGTGGTGAAGCTCAGAGAAAAGGCCTCAGTGTGCTTATGGCCTCGTACACATGCAGCTGTGGGATGTGAGGGTTGGCATTATTTCCTAGCCTTTGACAGAACTCGAGGTAATAGTCAGCAGTCTTCAGGTTTCAGGCCCACTGCTTAAAGCCCTCATTCTTCGTCTGTCCAGATTATTCCCCATACAGTTGCATGCAAAGGTTTGGGCAGCCCTGATAATTTTCATGATTTTCCATGATACATCATTGGTTGTCTGGATCAGAAATTTCAGTTAAATATATCATATAGCAGACGAACACACTGATATATGAGAAGTGAAATGAAGTTTCTAGTATGTACAGAAAGTGTGCAATAATTATTTAAACAAAATCAGAAAGGTACATAAATTTGGGCACCCAAACAGAAAAAAAATACATCAATATTTAGTAGATCCTCCTTTTGCAGAAATCATGGAAATCATCACGGGTGTCCAAACTTTTACATACAACTTTTTTCCACATTTTGTTATGTTACAACCTTATTGTAAAAAGGATGAAATTCATTTTTCCTCAAAATTCTACACACAATACCACATAATAACAAAATCTTTTAAAGATTTTTGCAAATCTATAAAAAAAAGAAAAAGAAAAAAAGAAATCACATGTACATACAACCCCTGGCAAAAATTATGGACTCACCGGCCTCGGAGGATGTTCATTCAGTTGTTTAATTTTGTAGAAAAAAAAGCAGATCACAGACATGACACAAAACTAAAGTCATTTCAGACGGCAACTTTCTGGCTTTAAGAAACACTATAAGAAATCAGGAAAAAATTGTAGCAGTCAGTAACGGTTACTTTTTTAGACCAAGCAGAGGGAAAAAAAAATATGGAATCACTCAATTCTGAGGAAAAAATTATGGAATCATTAAAAATAAAAGAATGCCCCAACACATCACTAGTATTTTGTTGCACCACCTCTGGCTTTTATAACAGCTTGCAGTCTCTGAGGCATGGACTTAATGAATGACACACAGTACTCTTCATCAATCTGGCTCAAACTTTCTCTGATTGCTGTTGCCAGATCAGCTTTGCAGGTTGGAGCCTTGTCATAGACCATTTTCTTCAACTTCCACCAAAGATTTTCAACTGGATTAAGATCCGGACTATTTGCAGGCCATGACATTGACCCTATGTGTCTTTTTGCAAGGAATGTTTTCACAGTTTTTGCTCTATGGCAAGATGCATTATCATCTTGAAAAATGATTTCATCATCCCCAAACATCCTTTCAATTGATGGGATAAGAAAAGTGTCCAAAATATCAATGTAAACTTGTGCATTTATTGATGATGTAATGACAGCCATCTCCCCAGTGCCTTTACCTGACATGCAGCCCCATATCATCAATGACTGTGGAAATTTATAGATAGATACTTTATTGATCCCAGAGGGAAATTCAAGGCATCCAGCAGCTTACACATTAGACAAGACACACACATTGCACCAGACACACAAAATAGGGTTAAGTAAATAAAAGAAAAATGGACTAATCAATAAAAGCTACTAACTAAAAATAAAAATAAAATTTGTGTGCAAGTGCAGCATCCAGTCTCAGAGAATATGACGGAGGAGTAAATGTAGTAGTGCAGTAGTGAGGAGGTAGCACAGATGTAAACAGTACACAATGTGAACAGTGTAGGTTGTGCAAAGAAGTAAGCAGTGTAAACAGTGTTGGTAGTGCAAAAGAAAGCAATAAAAGGTCAAACAGATGTGTCACAGGATTATTTCTTACTGAGATGGGAAGAGTTGAACAGTCTGATGGCCTGAGGGACAAAAGACTTCCTGAATCTGTCCATGTGGCAGGACTGGGACAGCAGTCTGCCGCTGAATGAGCTCCTCTGCCTGATGATGGCGCTGTGCAGAGGGTGCTCAACATTGTCCATGATGGCCAGCAGTTTACAGAGGGTCCTTTTCTCTGCCACTGATGTTAGTGTCTCCAGCTCTGTTCCCAGCACTAAACCAGCTTTCCTCACCAGCCTGTCCAGTTGCCCGGCGTCCCTCCTCTTCATGCTGCTCCCCCAGCAGACCACCACAGAGAAGAGGACACTGGCTACCACAGACTGGTAGAACATTCGCAGGAGTTTATGGAAGATCCTGAAGGACCCTAACCTCCTCAGGAAGTACAGTCTGCTCTGTCCCGTCCTGTAGAGGGTGTCAGTTTTGGCTGACCAATCCAACCTATTGTCCATAAGTGTCCCCAGATATTTGTAAGTCTGGACCACCTCCACATCGACCCCCTCAATGGAGACTGGCTGCAGAGTGGGCCCGGACCTTCTGAAGTTCACTACCATCTCCTTTGTTTTGGCAATGTTCAGCTGCAGGTGGTTTGATTTGCACCAGTCCACAAAGTCCTGTATCAGGTCCCTGTAAACGTCTGCATGTGGTACGTCTCCGAGTTGTAATTGAAGTCTGATGTGTACAGAGTGAACAGAGCTGGAGAGAGCACAGTTCCTTGTGGTGCTCCAGTGCTGCTGATCACTGTGTCCGAGGTGCAGTTACTGAGTCTGACGTATTGTGATCTTCCAGTTAGATAATCAGTGATCCAGGTGACCAGATGAGTGTCCACCTCCATCTCCATGAGCTTGTCTCTCAGTAGCAGGGGCTGGATGGTGTTGACGGCACTGGAGAAGTCAAAAAACATGACCCTCACAGCGCTGTTACCCCTGTCCAGATGAGAGTGGGCCCTGTGAAGGAGGTAGAGGATGGCGTCCTCCACTCCCACCTTCTCCCTGTATGCAAACTGCAGTGGGTCCTCAGCATGTCTGACCTGAGGTCTGAGGACGCTCAGCAGCAGTTGCTCCATGGTCTTCATCACGTGGGATGTCAAAGCGACTGGCCTGTAGTCATTCAGCTCCTTCGGGTGTGCCTTCTTAGGAACTGGAATGACACAGGATGTCTTACATGTGACTGGGGCCTTTCTGAGATGCAGGCTCAGGTTGAAAACATGCTGGAGGGGCTCCCCCAGTTGGTTGGCGCAGGCCTTAAGCATTCTGGGAACCATTTTATCCGGGCCTGCTGCCTTCCTGGGGTGGAGTCTCCTTAGCTCTCTCCTGACCTGGTCTGCCGTGAAGGAGGGAGGACGGTGAGAGTGGGTGCTTGTTCCGGCTGACTGTGACGATGATGATGATGATGGTGGTGAGGATGGTGAGGGTGAGGACGAGGGCTGATCCACTGTGGTTTTGGTGCTGACGGTGATGATGATGATGGTGAGGGCTGATCTGCTGGGGGTTTTGATGGTGATGAAGTGATAACTACTGCGGGAGGGGTTGATGGGGGGTTTGCAGAGGTAGAACAATCAAACCTGTTAAAAAAGTCGTTAAACTGGTTTGCTCTGTCCACACCCCCATCTACTGGCCTGCGGCTGCTGCTTTTGCAGCCTGTGATGGTTTTCATTGCATCCCAGACCTCCTTCATGTTGTCTTGCAGCTTTCTCTCCACCTTCTTCCTGTAGGACTCCTTGGCCTCTTTAAGGCGAGCCTTTAGTTCCCGCTGTACACGCCTAAGCTCCGTCCCATCTCCGTCTTTGAACGCCCTCTTCTTTTGGTTTAGAAGATTCTTGACATCGCTGGTGATCCAGGGCTTGTTGTTTGGAAAGCAACGTACAGTTTTTATGGAACAGCAACGTCCCTACAGAAGTTCAGGTAGCCCGTGATGCAGTGCGTCACCCCATCAATGTCCTCACCATGTGTGTCCTGCAGCACACTCCAGTCCATAGTCTCGAAGCAGTCCCTGAGCGCTTCTTCTGCCTCAGGAGACCAGACTCTGAATGAACGTGTAGTAATGGCCTGCCTCAGTACCAGTGGTTTGTACTGAGGCTGTAGAAAAAACAGATTGTGATCTGATTTTCCCAGTGGTGGTAGTAGACTGGCTGTGTATGCTTCCCTCACGTTGGCATACATCAGATCAACAGACCTGTTCTTTCTGGTGGGACAGTCCACAAACTGATGAAAAGCAGGGAGAGTGGAGTTCAGTGTGACATGATTAAAATCACCAGAGATCGCGAAGAAGGCCTCAGGGTGTTGTGTCTGCAGCGCTGCGATGGTGGAGTGGATGCCGTCACACGCCGCCTGTGCGTCAGCCCGTGGAGGAATGTAAACACATGTAAAGATGGCGTGTGTGAACTCCCTCGGCATGTAATACGGTCGGAGACTCACCGCCATCAGTTCAATGTCCCGACAACAGACAATCTCCTTTATGTTTACATGACTAGGGTTGCACCATCTGTTGTTAATAAACAGTGCGAGTTCCCCACCTTTACACTTGCCGCTTCGCATCGCGTCCCTGTCCGCTCTCAGCATGGTGAATCCAGGTAGCTCCACGTTAGCATCCGGAGTATCGCTAGTGAGCCACGTCTCTGTGAAACACAGTAGACTACACTCCCTGTAGAGCCTCTGATTCTTCACCAGTCCCGCCAGCTCATCGGATTTGTTGGTCAGCGAGTTAACATTCCCCATGACCACCGACGGAACCGAGGGTTTATATCGCCACTTCGCCGCGTTCTTAGCCTTTAGCCTGGCCTTTAGCTTGCAGCCCCAATACTTCCACCTCAGCTCCTCCGGGATTGTGTGGACAATGCCCTCGCGTCCCTTTGGCCGTAGGGCCAGCAGTTCTTCCAGAGAATAAACACAATATTCTTCGCTGGCTCACGTGTATGAAATAAATGAAGTGCACATATCCATCGGATATAATAATATATTCACACCAGACGTGTGTACTAACTTACAAAGAGGAAAAAAAAGAAAAAAGAAAAGACGCACTTCAGACGGAGCTACTGGAGAGGCTGCCGCTCGCATCGAGCAGCGCCACTATTCTTCAGGCAGTCATCTTTATAAATCTCATTGGAACGGCACCAGACAAGAGTTCCAACATCATCACCTTGCCCCATGCAGATTCGAGATTCATCACTGAATATGACTTTCATCCAGTCATTCACAGTCCACGATTGCTTTTCCTTAGCCCACTGTAACCTTGTTTTTTTTCTGTTTAGGTGTTAATGAGGGCTTTCGATTAGCTTTTCTGTATGTAAATCCCATTTCCTTTAGGTGGTTTCTTACAGTTCGGTCACAGACGTTGACTCCAGTTTCCTCCCATTCGTTCCTCATTTGTTTTGTTGTGCATTTTCGATTTTTGAGACATATTGTTTTAAGTTTTCTGTCTTGACGCTTTGATGTCTTGCTTGGTCTACCAGTATGTTTGCCTTTAACAACCTTCCCATGTTTGTATTTGGTCCAGAGTTTAGACACAGCTGACTGTGAACAACCAACATCTTTTGCAACATTGCGTGATGATTTACCCTCTTTTAAGAGTTTGATAATCCTCTCCTTTGTTTCAATTGACATTTTCATGTTGTAGCCATGATTCATGTCAGTCCACTTGGTGCAACAGCTCTCCAAGGTGTGATCACTCCTTTTTAGATGCAGACTAACGAGCAGATCTGATTTGATGCAGGTGTTAGTTTTGGGGATGAAAATTTACAGGGTGATTCCATAATTTATTCCTCAGAATTGAGTGAGTCCATATTTTTTTTCCCTCTGCTTGGTCCTAAAAAAGTAACCGTTACTGACTGCCACAATTTTTTTTCTTGATTTCTTATAGTGTTTCTTAAAGCCAGAAAGTTGCCATTTGAAATGACTTTAGTTTGTGTCATGTCTGTGATCTGCTTTTTTTTTCTACAAAATTAAACAACTGAATGAACATCCTCCGAGGCCGGTGATTCCATAATTTTTGCCAGGGGTTGTAAGCATTCACAGCCATTGCCATGAAGTTCAAAATTCAGCTGAGGTGCATCCTCTTTCCACTGATCATCCTTGAGATGTTTCTACAGCTTAACTGGAGTCGACCTGCGGTAAATTCAGTTGACTAAACATGATCTTGAAAGGCACACACCTGTTTACATATAAGGTCCCACAGTTGACAGTGCATGTCAGTGCACAAACCAAGTATGAAGTCAAAGGAATTGTCTGTAGACCTCTGAGACACGATTGTTTTGTGGCACAAATCTGGGGAAGGGTACAGAAACATTTCTGCTGCTTTAAAGGTCCCAACGAGCACAGCCGCCTCCATCATTTGTAAATGGAAGAAGTTCAGGTCCACCAGGACTCTTCCTAAAGCTGGCCACCTGTCTAAACCTAGCGATTGGGAGAGACGGGCCTTAGTCAAGGATGTGACCAAGAACCAGATCCTCACTCTGTCAGAGCTCTAGCGTTCCTCTGTGGAGAGAGGAGAACCGTCCAGAAGGACAACCATCACTGCAGCAATCCACCAATCAGACCTGTATGGTAGAGTGGCCAGACAGAAGCCACTCCTTGGTAAAAGGCCCATGGCAGCCAACCTGGAGTTTGCCAAAAGGAACCTGAAGCACTCAGACCATGAGAAACAAAATTCTCTGGTCTGATGAGACAAAGCTTGAACTCTTTGGCGTGAAAACCAGGTGTCATGTTTGGAGGAAACCAGGCACCATCCCTACAGTGAAGCATGGCGGTGGCAGCATCATGCTGTGGGGATGTTTTTCAGCAGCAGGAACTGGGAGACTAGTCAGGACTGAGGGAAAGATAAATGCGGCAATGTACAGGGACATCCTGAATGAAAACCTGCTCCAGAGCGCTCCTGACCTCAGACTGGGGCGGCCATTCATCTTTCAGCAGGACAATGACCCTAAGCACACAGCCAAGATATCAAAGGAGTGTCTTCAGGACAACTCTGTGAATGTCCTTGAGTGGTCCAGCCAGAGCCCAGACCTAAACCTGATTGAACATCTCTGGAGAGATCTGAAAATGGCTGTCCACTGACGCTCCCCATCGAACCTGATGGAGCTTGAGAGGTGCTGCTGAGAGGAATGGGTAAAAACTGCCCAAAGATAGGTGCAACAAGCTTGTGGCATCATATTCAAGAAGACTTGAGGCTGTAATTGGTGCTAAAGGTGCATCAAGAAAGTGTTCAGCAAAGGGAGTGAATACTTATGTACATGTGATTTCTTAGTTTTTATTTTTAATAAATTTGCAAACATTTCAAAAAAACTTTTTTATGCCATTATGGGGCACTCTGAGTAGAATTGTGAGGGAGAAAAAAGGAATTTACTCCATTTTGGGATAAGCCAATTTGTAGCCAATTTGTTACTAAGTGACTTCATACTTGCACGTTTACTCTGTTCACTAGCACTTTGATGCACATTTGCACAATGGACTGCACTCAGCACTTTAACAACTTTTTGCACATTTGAATAATTTGCACATGATTGGCAGACGTCCCACTACAAACATGTCCCCATGATAAAGGTTCCGGGCCAGACCAGGGCAGGAGAATGTGAGGGGAGAGACAGGTTAAGGGGTTTATTGGCGTATGGATTTTAGTTAGCAGGGGTGTTTGGTTTCAGGGTTTTATGTACAGAGATGGTGGGCTTTAAATGGGTTTGGCTTAGTTAAAGTTGTGGAGGTTTTTCAAACAGGTTTTGTGAGTTAGTTTTTCAGCTGTTACCTTTTTACATTCTAATGGTTCAACCCAATCAGCCAGACCAGATAAAAAGGCGCCTGGAAGATCACTCGGGGGGGGGGGGGGGGGGGGGGGGGCTGCTGGGAAAGAGACTACTTCACCCACCTCTCTGGGCATTTTGTACTTTAGGCATTGTTTTTTTTTTTTTTTTTTAAAAACAAATATAGTAAAAATTAAAATTGTGGACCACGTCATCTTGCCTCTGCCTCTGTCTCACCTATACTTGATCGCTAACAGCCAGACGACTTCACAAGGCTGTAACATAATATGTGGAAAAAGCAGAGGTGGGATGAAGTCACCATCAAGTCACTTTTGAGTCATGAATAAGCAAGCCCCAAGTCAAGTCTCAAGTCATAATGACCACCAACTGTTTGCAAGCTGACTTGAGACTTGACTTGGGACTTGCAGATTGATGACTTACGAATGACTTGACAGTGACTTCGTCCCACCTCTGGGAAAAAGTGAAGCGTTGTGAATACTTACCAGATATTGCTCAGCTTTTGGATATTGCTCAGCTGGTCTTGGTCAGTGTTCTTCCTGCACTTATAATTATTCCTCAACCAAAGACAGCTGTGGGGGGTGAATAAAGTGAGCTAAACTGAAATTATAGGGACCTTCTATCAATTAATTCCTGCTCCTTTTTTCTGTTGTGCACTTTACTGGAAATGTGTTTGTATAGGTTTGACAGAAAAGCACCGTTTCGGCTAAAGTATTTTCATATTTTCTTCGTCAATCGGGAGGGACTGTGTGCTAAAACACGCAAAGGTTAAAGGTAAAGGGATGAAAGAGAAAAGACTAGAGAACAGACAGTAATGAAGCAGGACATATGATATGAGCCCAAGGAGCACTCCTGGATTCATGCTTACCTAATGCTTTTAACACACTGGGCCATTTGACTCCTTCTACAGCAAGAAGATGCATTTGTGCACAGCACTTGTGTTATGATGTGTCTTGTGTACATATTGTTTCTGTGGGCATGAGTGTTGAGAGTATAAATGGGCAAAAAGTGCACGTAGATGGTGATAATTGCCAAAAATAAGAGATGATTATGAGAAACATAAATGGAAGCTCAAATTTCTGTCTCATTAGTGTCTCAACTGAAAATCTGTGTGCGTGCGTATGTGAGTGTGTAAAGGCTCTTGCATGTCAGACTTGTCAGACAGTATCTACTGTAAGTGTGGGATGCTGTTTGGCAGGGACGGCAGAAAATAAATCTCAGAATAAGACAGGTCCACAGAAATGACCTTCTTTGCATCTGGATGCTTGGTCTATGAGGTTGAGAAACATCTGGGAAGGTCTTATGGCGTTATGAGCCCAGTGGACAGAGGTGTACAGTGATAATGGGATCTTTGGACGAATGTCTTTTGAGTCCTGAAATTCCAATATTCTGGTGTTTACACATTACTGCGTTCTGTACACCGCATTAGTCCACACAGTTCATTACCACCCCACAACTGATGGTATAGGATAACATTAGCTATATCATAAACTTGACATATTTCATATGTTACACTATTTTACATTACACAGAACAGCTGCATTTAAAAGTGGGTATTTTCCTATGCAGATTTTATCATGGACAAGCTGTTGTTTCACAATTCTACATTTATGATACTGGTATTAGCGTCTTGTCCATTGTAAGCACAGTCACTACCCTAGACTATACTAGCTGGCTGCACACACAAAACTCAGCAAAATTGTGTGGACAAAGTTCATCAAATTTGAACTTTCAATGTGTTGTACCTAGAGATGCGTGTTGGTTTCCGCCACACAATCCTACCACAGTGCACAGCTTACAGTTATAGAGTTTAACTGCACATTTTTGAGTCTTGACTTTAACCAGTTACCCATGAGGAGTCTTTGGTACCAAGTCTCTGGAGGGCACTTCAGAACTACTGGAATGACTTTGTGTCAAAAGCATTTCCTGTATATTCGTTTTGTAAATTGTTTTGTAATTTGTGTCTGTAGCATGGCCTAAGCAGAGGGTCACCCCTTTGAGCCTGGTCTGCTTGAGGCTTCTTCCTCAGAGGGAGTTTTTTCTTACCACTGCTGCTCTGGGGGTTAGTAAGGTTAGACCTTACTTGTGTGAAGGGCCTTGAGGCAACTCTGCTGTGATTTGGCGCTATATAAATGAAAAAAAAAAAAAAAATTGAAAATTGAAATTGAATTAAAATTGTGTCAAACGAGCAGCTCCTCATTCTACACACAACAGCCCATTATGACAACATGAAAAAAAGTTTTTTTTTTAAATGTTTGCAAATTTATTAAAAATTATAAAATAAAAAAAAAAAATCACATGTACATACATACACATTCACACCCTTTGCTCAATACTTTGTTGATGCACCTTTGGCAGCAATTACAGCCTCAAATTTTCTTGAATATAATGTCACAAGCTTGGCCCACGTATCAATTGAATTAAACCTAGGCGGACTCCAATTAAGCTGCAGAAACATCTCAAGGATGATCAATGGTAACAGGATGCACCTGAGCTCAATTTTGAGTTCACATTATCATTATCATTTTGGAATAAGGCTGAATGAAAAGTGAAGTGCTTTGAAGACTTTCCAGATGAACTATATGTTTTGGCTGCAACAGATAGATTTGGGGAGGAAGCAGATGTGGCAATACATGGCACTAGCACTTGCTCCCAGAATTGACAACAGCAATGAACTGCAATTTATCAAAACTTGCTTTATCTCCTTGCATAGGACACATACCAGAGCCCAGCACAATCAGGCATTTACTGTTCATCAACACAAGGATAGAAATCCTACTTTTTGCCAGTAGCACTGCCAGAATTTTTGTATTCACCACAATGGCGATTTGCAGAGAAACTCAGCTTGCCACATCATGCATTCATTCACCATGTGCGATGTGGCAAGGACTAGGGAGAGCCTAAATAATGGTAAAAATAATAAAAAATAATGTATATTTATACAGCAGTTTTTCTGGCTCAGGGGTGGTGGCCAAGTGGTTAGTGCGGAATGTTTCTGGTTCAAACCTCATACCTGCCACATTTCTCCATGTAGTGTGGAGTTGCATCAGGAAGGGCATCCGGTGTAAAATGTGCCAATTCATCATGCAGATCCACCTCGGATCTGCTGTGGTGACCTTGAGTGAAAACAAGGGAGCAGCCAAAGGGGCTTACTTTTTATACAGCAGTTTTTATACATAAAATTCAGATCAAAGTGCTTTGCATCAAAAGTTAGGAAGGGGAACGTAGTGTGGAAGCAGCATCATTTATCTAGCTGTAGTCAATGCCTGTTGGTCAGTAAATGCTGTCTCTCCATAATGGGCAGCTTTGTGGCTGGAGCGAAGGTGACAGACATTACGTGTAGCTCTCAGCTGAGCTATGGGGGTGAAAGGGGGAGACCCTGTAAACTCATAATGAGGTTACACATGCAGACTACACAAATAAAGCATGTCGGCACGGCTGTGCAGACATGTCTGGTTTTGGTGCACACAGCAATGCAGACAGACACACAAAAACTTGTGTGACAGACATGGTACAAGTCCAAGTGGAGGAGTCCAACACTTGTGATGATCACTCCAAGCACCACACAAAACACCCACACATGCATCCTGTGCATGCTGACACATGTATGCTACTATGAGTTGCAGACGTTAGATGCACCTGGGTGACAAACTCTGCTGAACTAGTAAAAAAAAAAAAAAAAAAAAAAAAAAAGCCTGAGTGGGATGCTGTGCTGCAACACAAAATAATCTGAAAATACTTCTTTGCTCTGTTACACCACATTTGTCTTGGAGTGTAAGTCCCTTTCATTGTAGACATGAATGACAATGCACAGATCCAGGCTTGCAGCATGCAACCAACAGTAGTCAGCCAAAGGCATGCGGACCTTTGTGCAGAGAGCAGCAAGTGGAAAACACAAATTAAGTAAGTAGGTAAAAGTGCTTTACAGTGAAAAAATAAAATAGAAACACAAAATTAAAAAACAGCAGTAACATAAAACTAGTTAAAAGTAAGCCTGTACAAATGGGTCTTGAGCTTTTCTTTAAAAGTTCCAATAGAGGCCACAGAATGTAGCTGTAGTGGCAGTGCATTCCACAGTTTGGGAGCCACAACCTCAAGTGAACAGTCTCCTTTCGGTCTTCAGCCTTGACCTAGGTACAACCAACAGGTTCTGGTCTGAGGACCTCAGAGACCTGTTTGTTACATAAGAGTGCAAGAGCTCACTGATGCAAATGCACGTAATCAAACAGCACAGTCACAAAAGTCTACAAACTCACAGCCTATTTCAAACCCCTTTGAGGAGTGTACCTGTGCCCCTCCTTTCATTCTCCTCAAGCTCTGAATTTCTCATGTGTTTACCATTAAGACTGGCAGGTGCTGTGGGCCTGCCCTTCTCTCTATTTTGTTCTCTACAGCCAGTGCCGACAAGGACAGACCTGTAAAAAAATGTAGCTCAGAAGCAAGACAGATCTTACTCTAAGAGAATTTGGATGCTGACAGTTGTAATTTTGCTTCTGTACAAAATGAAGTTGAAATTAAATGAACTGAATGAAGTTGTGCCTGTAGACTGCTACCCATTAACCATTTAGGAATTAGACCTATTTGTATATACAGAGCATTTATATTCAGAAGCCATAGGAAATTGGACAATCTAAGCATAATGATCATTTTTCATACAAATCATCACTTTTACAGCCAGTTTTCTGACGTGTGCTTCTGTCAGGTTGGATAATCGGCATGCGACGTGCCGCAGGACAGTATCTAACATGGGATATATTTATGCCACGAGGCATTTGTGAGCCGATGTTATCAGCACACAGCCCTGCGCTGTGATATGCACCTGGGGCTGTACTGGAGGCGAGTTAAATGTTTATTTATGGGGTCATGGCCTTGCGAAACAGTTCCACCTTCATTCATCTGACAGAGTTAGAGTTTCCTTTGTGCTCCCTGAACAGGATCCAGTGGAGGTGCACATACGTGTCACAAGCGGAACATGCTGGCAGGATTTGTCGTGCCCGATCCATTTCGGGGTTCCTCCGTCCGTTATCAGATTGTTCCAAATGCTGTTATGATGCCGTACGAATATGTAGATTGAAGTGGGATTGCACTCAGACTGCACATTGACTGCCGTTCAATGGGTGTCACACCTGGACTGCGCACCACAAGTGTTTTGCATATGTGCAAAACATTTGAGGCAGCTGTGCGAATGGGCCTGCCCGTGTCGACTGCTCTGAGACTGCTGTCCGACGTTTTCAGACTACACCTTGACACTTTTAAGAGGCAGGTCGCTTTGTAATTCGGATGCCATTCGGCCTCATTCCTGCTGTGTGTGACGGGCGTCTTAGATGGGTGGCCAGCTCTGGGTAGAGTCCTGGTGGTTCTGAACATCTTTCATTTACGGATGATGGAGGCCGCTGTGCTCATTGGGACCGTTAAAGCAGCAGAAATGTTTCTGTACCCTTCCCCAGATTTGTGCCTCGAGACAATCCTGTCTCTGAGGTCTACAGACAATTCCTTTGACTTCATGCTTGGTTTGTTCGCTGACATGCACTGTCAACTGCGGGACCTTATATGTAGACAGGTGTGTGCCTTTCCAAATCATGTCCAATCAACTAAATTTATCCCAGGTGGACTCCAATTAAGCTGTAGACATCTCAAGGATAATCAGAAGAAACAGGATGCACCCGAGCTCAATTTTGGGCTTCATGGCAAAGGCTGTGAATACCAATGTACACGTGATTTTTTTCTGCCTTTTTTTGTTTGTTTGTTTGTCTTTTATTTTTATTTTTAATAAATTTGCAAAATCTCAAAAATTATCATTATGGGATATTGTGTGTAGAATTTGAGGGAAAACTGAATTTCATCCATTTTGGAATAAGGCTGTAACATAACAAAATGTGGAAAAAGTGAAGCGCTGTGAATACTTCCAGACGCACGGTATGCTTGTTGCGATGAATTCTGATAGTAACACTTCCACTCTTTCTTCTTTTTGGGAGTAGGTGGAAGTGAAGCTCAGGCCAGCAAAGGGGTCAATGACACGTCTGGACTAATGGCTCCCAGTGGAGCGATCTGCTCATTCAGTCCCATTACAGAAACATTAAGTATGTCTGTCCTGACTGCTCACTGCAACCCCAGCCCAAATGCAAGTCAAAACATGCTAATCAGAAGGTGGGATGGTATTTGCAAAGTTTGCTTCTAGGCCATCCATCATATTTACTTATTTACTGCTTCAGGCAATCTTGACTTTTAATCTTGTGACTCCAAAACCAATAGGATTCTGGAAACAGGGTAACTATTTTTTTTATTTAACCTTTATTTAACCAGATTTAATGAGATCAAGACGTCTTTCACAGGGGCGATCTGGCCAAGAAGGCAACAGCACACACCAAACACAAGCAGCTGACCAATGGGCACAATAGTTATTTTGCAGTAAAAAAGTAAGCTATAACACAATAAAACTCACGGTCTAAGACAAGGTTTAAGACATACACATTGTTCAAAGGATTTCTGTTGTCGGTTTTCCAATATCGATCGGAAAGCTGTCAGCAAAACCATCCCAGGCAGTTTCAGTTCTATTTGGAGGGTATTCCAAGAGGTGGAGGCAAAACTAAAAGCTTTCTTTCCCTTTTCCGTTCGAACACGGGGAATTGAAAAACACAAATTGTCATTCAAAAGTCAGGCATAATAGCTTACATGTCAAACATGTCTAATACATGTCAAACTTTACAACAATCAGGCTCATAATGGAGAAGTTATCATGCTCACAAGCAAATTTTAATTTAAAACAACACAAAGAAAACAAACAAAAAGGTTCCAGAGGGTTTGACCTTTTAAGCTTCTGAACTTTAACCTTCTTTTGTACAGCTTAACGGTGGAGTGGCACAGAGATGTTTTATCAAAAACATATGAAATTTCAGCTATAAGTTGAACCCAATCTATGTCTCATTTATTTTTTAAACTTTGTGCTCCTGCTTCTTGTTAAAATTAATTTAATCAGCACATTATTAATTTGTAAGGCAAATACCGCATGAGCAAGCAGAAGCTAATGGTTTAATTAATGTTATTGCAGAAGGTTCAAAGAATTCAAGAGAAAAATGGTTATTGTCGCCACTGAACAGGCAAAAAGATCAAGAAGCTAAAAGTGTACATGTTTACATGTTTATGACAAAAGTGACAAAGTTTTTTATTCGGCACACTAAATATTCAAATAGAAAAAAATGAACAATTCCACAAACAAACACAGACAAAACTAGTGAGTCCGAAAGGGTGTGGGCTGAAGCAAAGCTTATTAGCGCCCACCCCTGCTAGTACAAGTCCAACAATTCTAATCAGTCATATTTACATAAATAGAAATTCACTACTACATGTCGACACACAGACATACACATCAATATACTATTCACTTATAATTATATTTATATAGTACCAGATCACAAGAAAGCCGAATCAAGGCACTTTACGCCAGTAAGGACTAACCTTACCAACCCCCAGAGCAAGCACTAGGCAACTGTGGTGAGGAAAAACTCCCTATAAGGAAGAAACCTCAAGCAGACCAGGCTCTTGGGGGTGACCCTCTGCTTGGGCTGTGCCATATATACCTATATACATACGTATATACTTTACAAACATAAATATATACATACATATACACAGTCACTTATATACATATACACCTACCCATATCTATATATCTACATACGCATATACATACCCACACATTCAAATATACAATAAGTCCCACTTATAAATTGAACATTCCATATAAATCAAATTATATTTGCTTCTTTATGATACTTAGACATAATGTTCTTTTTGAGTAGTTTCTTAAATCTCACTAAGGTACTACTCATTCTAACCTCTGTTGAACATTTGTTCCATTTCCTCACCCCAACCACAGACACACAAAAACCCTTTACATTTGTTCTTACTGGTGGTTTCATAAAAATTGTACAACCTCTTAAACTATATCTGGATTCCCTCAATCGGAACAGACTCTGGACATGTCTCGGTAAGGCTTGGTTTTTCGCTCAAAATAAAGTTTGAATTGTAATGTAATCAACCAAATCAATGAATTTTAATAAATTTAAAGACACAAATAGAGAATGAGTTGGTTCACGATATTGTTTATTGCAGATGATTCGTATGGCTCGTTTTTGCAAAAGGAATATTGGATTGGTATTTGATTTGTAAGTGTTTCCCCATGACTCAACACAATATGTCATATATGGTACCATCAGAGAATGATATAAAGTAAGTAACCCTTCTTGCGGCAGTAGGTCTTTGGCTTTATACAAAATGGCTATAGTTTTTGACAATTTTGATTTCACATAATTTATATGTGGTTTCCAGCTAAGTTTATTATCAATTATAACACCTAAAATGTATTCTCTGTTACTAACTCAATTTCCTTATTGTTTATAGTTAAATTTTTAAATTTGGGTGCCTGTTTATTTCCAAATATAATACATTTAGTTTTCCCAAGGTTGAGTGACAACTTATTAGCATCAAACCAAACCTTAAATTTTTCCAATTCTTTCTCCACTATGTCCAGAAGCTTTTCAAGATTTTCACCGCTACAGAACACAGTTGTATCATCCGCAAAAAGGACACATCTCAGTGAACTCGACACCCAACTTATATCATTTATATAGATTATAAACAACAAAGGACCTAGCACTGAGCCCTGCGGCACCCCGCATGTGACATCCCTGAGTTCAGAATTTGTATTATTGAATTGAACATACTGAAATCTGCCTTGTAAATAACTAGCTATCCATTCATATGCCAGACCTCTGATTCCATATTTCTGCAGTTTACTTAATAGTATTCCATGGTTAATTGTGTCAAACGCTTTCTGTAAATAAAAAAAAAACACCTATTGTGTATTGTTTATTGTCAATTGCAGTTGCTATACTTTCCACAAAGTCCATCAAAGCATGTGATGTAGTTCGAGACCTTCTGAATCCATATTGTTCTTCACAAATGATGTTATGCTTCAGTAAATAATCATTTAATCTTTTAGCAAATATTTTTTTAAAAATTTTGGAAATTGTGGCAGGAGTGATATAGGTCTATAATTAGAAAATGTGTGTTTGTCACCAGTTTTAAACAGAGGAATTACTTTGGCTATTTTCATTTGAGAAGGAAATTTACCAGTACTTAGTGACATATTGCAAATATAATTGAACGGTTTTACTATACAATCAATAACTTTTTTTAATAAAGCCATATCCAAGTTATTAAAATCAGTCGATTTCTTACTTTTTGAACCATGAACCAGATCAAGTATTCCCTTTCATGAGTACCACCAATGAACATTGAAACAGATTTGTTAAACGTTGAATTATTTACCCAGAAGTTATTAGTTGATGAGTCAATTTTACTGGCAAGATTTTTACCCACATTAACGAAGTATTCATTAAAGTGTTCAGCAATAGACTCGTCGTTATCAATCGTGATGTAGTTGTTACTCTGAAAAAATGAAGGATAATCTCTAGTTACTCTATTCTTTTTACTATTTAATTTAATATGTTCCATGTGTTTTGATGTTATTTCTATTTTTGACAAGTAACTCATTATAATATATTTTTTTACTGAGTCTCATGATATTGATTAACTTATTCTTATATGTTTTATACTTACTTTCAGCTTCCTTAGTTCGTAGTTTTATGAATTGTTTATATAGTACGTTTTTCTTTTTACATGCCCTCTGAAGTCCCTTAGTTATCCATGGTTTGTTGCTATATTGATTTCTATATATTTTGTCAACAATGGACAGTGTTTATTATACAAACTGGAAAAAATGGAAATGAAAGCATCATATGACCTGTCAACATCATCAACAAAAACATCTGACCAATTCTGACTTGATAAATCCTCCCTTAAATTATCAATTGTTTCAGGTGTTACTTTTCTACTCATGAATTTGATATTGCTTTGATACATACAACAACCGTCCAATGCAAAGACTGAGAAAACTGGCAAGTGATCACTGATATCACTGACCAGTAGTCCCCCACTAAGATTACCGGATATAACGTTAGTTAAAATATTGTCAATGAGAGTTGTTGTATCCATAGTTATTCTGCTAGGATGAATGATGGTTGGAAACAGTCCTAAACAGTACAAGGTGTTTATAAATGAGGTAATTTGTGGATGATTGTGAGGGTTTAAAAAATCTATATTGAAATCTCCACAGACAAATAAATGCTTATTTCTGTTGATTTTGTTGTACATTCCTAAGATAATGTCTTCAAAGGTGTCAATATTTGTCCCAGGAGCTCTGTAAATGCAACTAACAACTATGTTTTGGAGTTTATAGATGTAATTTCTATGGTAACACATTCCATGATGTTGTCCACTGTAAATGACATGTTGTTAATGAGTTTACAGTTATAATCTGACCTTACAAACAATGCAACACCTCCGCCCCTTCTCGTCTGCCTATTAACCAGGAACAATTCATAACCATCAAGATATACCAGATCTTTATTATCCTCATTTAACCATGTTTCTGAAATTGCAATAACTGAAAAACGTTTTTTGGATGTTTTCAAACAATCATTAATAGTGGACAGATTACGAGAAAGACTTCTGCTGTTGAAATGTATAATTGAAAAATCTTCATCATTGATTTTACAATTTTTGAATTGTTCTTCTGTAAAATATTTGCACTGTCTCACAATATTCTCACTGAAAAAGGTATCAGGATCATTTTCAGATTCGAAGGGGTGGTTAGCAGAGTTATTATAATTAAATGTATCTAGGCAGAGCTCCTGGGCAGAAATAAACGGATCATTATCCTTAGTCATTATGTCTCTCTTGTCTCCGGGTGTAGATGATGTGGATGAGTGGGTTGATCCAGTCTGCATCATGGTGCTGTGATGTGTTTGAGTCCTCATACCTATTGTCCATATTTGTCCAGCTCCTCGATGTTCCTTATTGCCATAACCTTTGCTTGTTCAGGTGATCCGTTCAGTTTGATGAATATTTTACAGTTTGAAGTCCATGTGTGCTGGATTTTTCCCTGTTTCTTTAAGAAGCGTGCTTTCCTGGCGATGTCGGCATTCCGTTTGGTGAGATGTTCATTGATGAATACGTTTGTCCCTTTCAGTTTTCTTCCTTGTTTTAACAGTGCTGTTTTGTGTTTTCTGTTGATGAATCTCATGGTGACGGTTCGTTTATCACCATCATTTCTCCGGGGCAGAGGGTGGCACGCTTCAATATTATTTAAATCCATTTCTATACCTTTAGATAGGAGGAAATCAGCAACCTGTTTTTCCACAGAGCTGACCTCCTGTTCACTGGGCTCTCCTCCGCTCTCATCTGTTACCGCCCGTGCGTAGGACCGTGGTTTGATGTGAAGACCTGTGATGATGACGTCGTTGATTCTGGTGTACTGTTCCAATTCAGCCACTCTATTTTCCAGCTGCACCAGATGCCGGTCTTTCTCGGCATTCTGGAGCCATAGTGCCTTCACCTCCTCCACCAGATCCATGATTGATTTCTGTTGCTGCTTCACAACAGAAATCTCCTCTGATAGAAAGTCCAGAGATTTTTTAATATCGTCACCTTCCTCCGCTGTCAGAACCTTCTTAGGCCCCATGGTCGGCTTATGAGCAGCTTGACGATCGCCGATGTTAACAGCCTGCGTTGTTTGTCACCGGGATGGATCCGCACTGCGCAGGTGCCGCGCGGCCTCGGTGTTTCCGCGCTGATGGATCCGCGGTGACTGCACGAGGCCTCGGGGAAGCGGCACTCGTGACGCGCGGCTTTAATGACGCAGCGCGCGGCCTCAGTGAATTCACCACGTTGAGCGGGCCTCGTACGTTGTTGCTGTCCAGTCGCGGGGCTAAGTTGCCGGTTGAGGTGGTATTCCCACTGTCCGTGTTGGCAAACACCGGCGTGGCAGATGGCAACTACAAATACCACCTCTGAAAACTCAGGTACAAACTTTTTGCAGCTCGCTCTGACGACACGCAGCTCTCTGACGCAGCTTCAGTAGGGTGGCTCAAAAATCCATTTTCCACCAGACCTGTTTGAATCTTACAAAACAGATCTAAAACCTTTTAATTTATACACCTTCTTAAAACATTATAGTTGTCCTTATCTTGGCCTAGCCATCCTCCTCGTCCTCTGGCTGTCCCACAAAATGCATTTTTTTAGAAGCATATGCAGATCGTTCCTTCTCTTTAGTCAAAGATTGATAGGAATGGTCCAAGTCTTTATGGTCCTGGTGCTATCGGTCTTGCTGTATGGTTGTGAAACTTGGATGCTAACCAGTGACCTCAGGTGATGACTGGACGCCTTTAGTACGACGTCTCTTTGAAGGATACTTGGGTATAGCTGGAATAACTTTGTACCAAATGAGGGGTAACTTAAAAGAGACTAAGATGAGTAGTATCACTTGTATTGTGATGGAGCATCAGCTTCGACTTTTAGGCCATGTGGAGTGTTTCTCTGTGCATGATCCAGCATTAAGGTGTTTACATGTTGAGGACACCAGTAGCTGGAGAAGACCAAGGGAACACTCGCATTTCATCTAGATGTGACAGATTAAAGGATTATTAACAGAGCGCGAGGTCTGTATGGAAAAATATCCGACTGAGGAGTTGACAGTACGGACTGAGCTTTAGGTCTGTGCAAAAAACAGGTCTGATATTCCCGTACAGACTGAGCAAGCAAGGTTAATAATTTATTATATGGCTGTTTTTGTAGCTGCATCAACACTTTGCATGTCCACGTAGAACTCCATCCATCAATCCATCCATTTTCTTCCGCTTTATCCGGAGTCAGGTCGCGGGGGCAGCAGCTCAAGCAAAGCCGCCAAACATCCCGATCCACACACACCTCACCCAGCTCCTCTGGGGGAACCCGAAGGCATTCCCAAGCCAACCGAGAGATGTAGTCCCTCCAGCGTGTCCTGGGTCTTCCCCCGGGGCCTCCTCCTGATGGGACATGTCCGGAACACCTCTCCAGCGAGGCATCCAGGGGGCATCCGGAAAAGATGCCTGAGCCACCTCAACTGGCTCCTTTCGACGTGGAGGAGCAGCGGCTCGACTCCGAGCTCCTCCCGAGTGACCGAGCTCCTCACCCTATCTCTAAGGGAGCGCCCAGCCACCCCACGGAGGAAACTCATCTCGGCCGCTTGTACTTGCGATCTCGTTCGTTCGGTCATGAGCCAAATCTCATGACCATAGGTGAGGATTGGAACAATCGATCGGTAAATCGAGAACTTTGCCCCCCTGCTCAGCTCTCTCTTCACCACGACGGTCTGATACAGCAACCGCATCACTGCAGATGTTGCATCAATCTGTCTGCCGATGTCACGCTCCATCCGTCCCTCACTCGTGAACAAGACCCCGAGATAGTTAAACTCCTCCACTTGAGGCAAGGACACTCCACCGACCTGAAGAGGGCAAAGCATCTTTTTCCAGTCAAGAACCATGGCCTCGGATTTGGAGGTGCTGATTTTCATCCCGGCCGCTTCACACTCGGCTGCAAACCGCCCCAGTGCACGCTGAAGGTCCTGATTTGAAGAAGCCAACAGAACCACATCGTCCACAAACAGCAGAGACAAGATTCTGTGGTTCCCAAACCAGACCCCCTCTACACCCTGGCTGCACCTAGAAATTCTGTCCATAAAGATAATGAACAGAACCAGTGACAAAGGGCAGCCCTGGCGGAGGCCAACGTGCACTGGAAACAGGTTTGACTTACTACCGGCAATGCGAACCAAGCTCCTGCTGCGTTCGTACAGGGACCGGAGAGCCCTCAGCAAAGGACTCCGGACCCCGTACTCCCGGAGCACCCCCCCACAGGGTGCACCGAGGGACACGGTCGAACGCCTTCTCCAGATCCACAAAGCACATGTGGACTGGTTGGCGAACTCCCATGAACCCTCGAGCACCTGATGGAGCGTGTGGAGCTGGTCCAGTGTGCCGTGACCAGGACGAAAACCACACTGCTCCTCCTGAATCCGAGGTTCGACTATCGGTCGAATTCTCCTCTCCACTACTCTGGAATAGACCTTACAGGGGAGGCTGAGGAGTATAATCCCCCTGTAGTTGGAACACACCCTCCGGTCCCCCTTCTTAAACAGAGAGACCACTACCCCAGTCTGCCAATCCAGAGGCACTGTCCCCGACTGCCACGCGATGTTGCAGAGGCATGTCAGCCAAGACAGTCCCACAGCATCCAGAGACTTAAGGTACTCAGGATGGATTTCATCCACCCCAGGAACCTTGCCACCGAGGAGCTTTCTAACCACCTTGGTGACTTCGGCCTGGGTAATGGATGAGTCTGCCTCTGAGTCCCCAGTCTCTGCTTCCTCTTCGGAAGATGTGACGATGGGATTGAGGAGATCCTCGAAGTATTCCTTCCACCACCCGACAACATCCCCAGTCAGGGTCAACAGCTCCCCATCCGCACCGTAGACAGTGCTGGTGGAGAGCTGCTTCCGCCTCCTGAGGCGTCGGACGATTTGCCAGAATTTCTTCGAGGCTGACCGATAGTCCTCTTCCATGGCCTCCTCGAACTCCTCCCAGACCCGAGTTTTTGCCTCTGCGACTGCACAGGCTGCGGCACGTTTGGCCTGCCGGTACCTGTCAGCTGCCTCCGGGGTCCCACCTGCCAACAAAGACAAGTAGGACTCCTTCTTCAGCTTGACGGCATCCCTTACTTCCGGCGTCCACCAACGGGTTCAGGAATTGCAGCCGCGACAGGCACCAGAGACTTTGTGACCACAGCTACGAGCGGCCGCATTGACAATGGAGGTGGAGAACATGGTTCACTCGGACTCCATGTCTCCAACCTCCCCGGGATCTGGGAGAAGCTCTCCTGGAGGTGGGAGTTGAAGACTTCGCTGACAGAAGGTTCCGCCAGTCGTTCCCAGCAGACCCTCATGATATGTTTGGGCCTGCCAGGTCTGACCGGCTTCCTCCCCTCCCAGTGGATCCAACTCACCACCAGGTGGTGATCGGTCGACAGCTCAGCCCCTCTTTTCACTCGAGTGTCCGAGAAACGTGGCTGAAGGTCACAAAGTCGATCATCGACCTCCGGCTCAGGGTGTCCTGGTGCCACGTGCACTTATGGACACCCTTGTGCTCGAACGTGGTGTTTGTGATGGACAAACTGTGACTAGCACAGAAGTCCAACAACTGAACACCACTCGGTTTCAGATCGGGGAGGCTGTGCTTCCCGATCACCCCCCTCCAGGTCTCAATGTCACTGCCCACGTGGGCGTTGAAATCCAGAGACCGAGACAACAGTGAGAGACCTGTCCCCGACCCGAAGGCGTAGGGACGCAACCCTCTCGTTCAACCGGAGTGAACTCCAACACATGGCGACTGAGCTGGGGAGCAATAAGCAATGCGACCCCAGCTCTCCGCCTCTCCCTGTGGGCAACACCAGAAAAATGAAGCGTCCAGCCCATCTCCAGGAGTTGGGTACCAGAGCCCAAGCTGTGCATGGAGGTGAGCCCGACTATCTCTAGTCGGTATCTCTCAACCTCCCACACAAGCTCAGGCTCCTTCTCCCCCAGCGAGGTGACATTCCACGTCCCAACAGCCAGGGGCCGTGAGCACGGACCGGGCCGCCAGGCCACCCGCCCTCAACCGCCACCCAATTCTCTCTGCACCCAACCCCCATGGCCCCCTCTGCAGGTGGTGAACCCACAGGAGGGCGGGCCCACGTTGCTCTTTCAGGCTGAGCCCAGCCAGGCCCCATGGGCTAAGGCCCAACCACCAGGTGCTCGCGCGCAAGCCCCAACCCCAGGCCTAGCTCCAGGGTGGGGCCCCGGCTCCGCCATACCGGGTGATGTCTTGGTCCTTGATTTTTTACTGGTCATGGCAGCTTCTGAACTGCCCTTAGTCTGACCCATCACCAAGGACCTGTTTGCCTTGGCAGACCCTACAAGGGGCACAAAGCCCCCGACAACATAGCTCCTAGGATCATCCGGGTATGAAAACTCCCCCACCACGATAAGGTGGCAGCTAGAGGGGGAGCTCCTCCTTCGAACTCCTTTGCTGTTAATTCCTCCAGTTCAAATTTGTCAGTGTAATAAAATTCACTCTGAAAATGTTCCTCTTTGTCGCTCATAATTTTTTTATTCGCTTTTTGTTTTATTTTGCTTAAAATTTCTTGTTTAAAGCCTTGGTTCCTGCCTCTTTTTCTGTTTGTTTTCCAGGTGGTATGCTGTAGAGCTGATCATCACAGTTGTCACTCATCATCACCTGCAGTATATCAACCCCAGTTCTACACTTCCGCTTTCATGAGAAACTCGGTCCTAACCTCCAGAGATCCCACACCCCGTCAGCTCCATGAGCTGCCACGTGGCTTCGGACTTCATCCTCACCATCTCCACTCTGCCCGGATCATCTTAATCAAAGTTTCAAATGTGATAAGCATTTGTCATCAGACAAGAAATCAGCCAATCAGAGCGTGCGTACCGTCATAGCCATACATCATACTGACAAAGTGAGGAACCTTGGGGTAATTTTTGATTCTACATTGTCCATTGACCTCCACATTAGGGACATTACAAGGACTGTTTTTTTCCATCTAAGAAATATAGCAAAAATTCGTCCCATCCTGTCTATGGCTGATCCTAAGACTCTGATTCATGCTTTTATTTCTTCCAGATTGGACTACTGTCTTCTACTATCTATTGTTTTCTGGTTTACCGCAGTCCAGCATCAGGGGTCTTCAACTGGTATAAAACGCTGCTGTCAGACTTCTGACACGAAGCAAAAGGTTTGACGACATTACGCCGGTCCTGGCATCCCTTCACTGGCTTCCTGTCTCTTTGAGATCGGATTTTAAAGTGTTATTATTGGCCTATAAAATTGTTCACGGAGTGGCACCCCCTACCTGGCCAACCTAGATGAACCCTACATACCAGCTCGGACCCTGCATTCACAGGGTGCAGGCCTATTGTGCGTCCCTAGGGTGAATAAAAAGTCAGGGGGTTACAGAGTGTTTTCTCACCACGCCCCAGCTCTGTGGACAGTTGGACTCTGTGGAGACTTTTAAGGCTAGATTGAAGACACACTTTTTTCCCAGTTTTATCATTTGTATTTTATACGATTGTGTGTCTTCTTTTATTCCTTTTTTATTTTATTCCTTTTACTTATTTATGTTTTAAAATTTTACTGTGTTTTTAATCTTAATTCATTTAATTCTGCCTTTTAAATTATGTTTGTGAAGTGCCTTGGGGCGACTAGTCGTGATTTGGCGCTATATAAATTAATAAATTTGAATTTGATATAATGTTCAGAGATATGGGAAGGAATCGGTTGTCTGCCATGCTGGTTACCATCCAGGACGCAAGGTAGTTCCGTGGTGTCATGGATGTGGTGAAGTGCAGCATCAGCGTATTACATGACTAATTAAGAATGGGGGCTTTCAGGTGGAATGTAAGGTTTATTAATTTCACTTGTTCTCCAAGACCAAGCTCATCCAGATTAGGGTTTTTTCTAAACCGGGTAACAGCGGTGCTGCGCCCCCTTGCTCTCTGCATGCACCCTTTTACTGAAATGCAACTTAAGGCCCAACTTCCATGAACTTATACTACTTGGGGTGCTAAAAAATTCTTATCCTTAACGATTAAAAATTGATTCAAAATGTTAACAATCCATTTTTACCCAAAGCCAAAATCTGCCCACGACAATGGTGCAAGCAGTTGTATGAAATTTTTGACGCACCTAAAACATTTAAAATCAGGTGCTTGGAATTATTTTGGCTTTTTTTTAAAAAGATGGGAAACTTGACAAGACGTAGGTTGTTTGGAAAGAATGCCGTGGCTGCTGCTGAGCCCCCTAACTCGGCAAAACTGGTAAGAAAGTATCTCAAATGACTATTGCCAAGGCGATACTCTGTCAATGAGTGACTCACTTTAAGTCACTCATTGAGAGTGATGTTGTCTTACTGTTTACTATACTGTTTATGTTCTGACAGTGTGATCAAACAGGCTCCAAATATGAAGGAAGCAATTCTTATTCCTTAATGTTGAATCTGGTAAATTTGCTGCTTATAAAGAGTAAAACAAATTCCTCTGCCTCTAGCAGAATCAGAAGAAGAATACCACAGTACCATACTGAATTGCAGCTTCTTGTTTTCTATTAAAATTTTTGTTATAATTTCTTTGCATCATGTTGAATCGTATCGTATCGCATTGCGATGAATTGAATAGCCATCAAACACATATCAAATCACATCAAATCGGCAACAGGGATGAATCGTATTGCATCATATTGTCAGTATCGCCAAGTGTCACTATATTTATCATATCGCTGGTAGTGTATCGAGATGCGTATTGAATCGTTGTCAGTGATGCGATTCTCATGCCTAGTACAGATACATATATTTGTGTTAAATCATTGTCTCTGTATTAGATCAGACTTTGTTGCATGCATGTTTAGATAGACAACATGACCAACTTATTACAAAGTTGACATTTTATATGAATTGGTGTAAGAGTTCATGGATGGGATGTTTGTCAAAGAGAGACACTTTTTGATTTTTACCCGAGGCCATCAAATATGGCCATAAGGTATTGCGAATACTTTGCGTCCGTCCGTCCGTCCATGCGCCCGCCCGTCTGTGGTCAGCATAAATCCAGTCCTATTACTGCCAGAGTCTTCAAATTCACAGGGAACCTGTCTTACGGTAGCAGGGCTGGTACTCTCTGGCTTATGAGCTGCCCTGATCTATCAGAAAATTGGCAAAATGGCGACATCAAGAGCCATGGCCCCTCGCTTGTCCGTCATGATTAACGAGGTGGGCAAGACATTGCATTCTCAGTCTGCGATGACTCTTGAACTCAGACGCAAGTTGGATGACATCTTGGAGCAGATGCGTGTCTTGCAGATGAAGTTGAAAGTTTTGGAGGCTGGGGAATATTCTTAATTTTTAATTGGGAATATTCTTAATTCATAATTGGGATTTGGTTGTTCAAGTGGAACTGTAAAAAGTGTTTTTCACTGCTCAAATCACAACACGTCAGGCTTATCAAGCCTGAAGGACAAATTTCCCGACTGTTTTCCTCCAGAGGAATGTCTTCAGGCCTTGGTGATTATTTGGCTCCTTCTTAGCTCAACCCACAAAGACAATAAACTGTTTTTCATATGACTGAAGCATGCTCCACACCCTCCCCACTCCGGCTTCTGCTCACGTCACACCCTTTCCCTTCTGCGGGGACGGCATGGTTTTAGCTGCTGCTGGTCCCTGTTCCCCCCCAAGCTGACGGTGGCGCAACTTAGGGTTGCTGCGTGACGTTCACCCCCTTGCCTCAATTCGGATAACGGACTTCTTCAAATTTAGTGCACATAAATGTCAAATGTGTATGTGCTGTCTTTAATTCTGATGTGTGCCATTATTACGGTAAACAAGTAATAATTCTGGACTAATTGCTGTCTGAGGTAACTGGAGTGTAAACATAATTTCTCCATTGTGAGATCAATAAAGTACATCTCATCTCATCTAATCTCATTCTTTGAAAACAGGCCTTGAACAAGTTCAAAGATGGCTAACTTTGGCCTATGTTAAAAAGTTAAAAGTCGCATTCTTTCCCTTTTTTTTTTTTTGAGTGGCGGGGGTGACAGCTGATCAGAGGAGAGCTGCACCATGATGTCAGTGACAGGTCTATGTAAAACCGCTTCATTTATATGTTTATATAACATGTTTTTCATATATTCTGTAAAAGCTAGCAAGAAATAAACACTTCTAAAACTGAAAACGCTGTTTTTGGAATGACAACAAAAACCTCTGAAGTGATTTACAAGACATTTACTGTGAGTTTCTCTGTGAATTTTCAGACCTTCTGTCTGACTTAGTGCTTAGCTCAGATAAGATACTTATAGTGGGCGATTTTAACATCCACACAGATGCTGAGAATGACAGCCTCAACACTGCATTTAATCTATTATTAGACTCTATTGGCTTTGCTCAAAAAGTAAATGAGTCCACCCACCACTTTAATCATATCTTAGATCTTGTTTTGACTTATGGTATGGAAATAGAAGACTTAACAGTATTCCCTGAAAACTCCCTTCTGTCTGATCATTTTTTAATAACATTTACATTTACCCTGATGGACTACCCTGCAGTGGGGAATAAGTTTCATTACACTAGAAGTCTTTCAGAAAGCGCTGTAACTAGGTTTAAGGATATGATTCCTTCTTTATGTTCTCTATTGTCATATACCAACACAGAGCAGAGTAGCTACCTAAACTCTGTAAGGGAGTTAGAGTATCTCGTCAATAGTTTTACATCCTCATTGAAGACAACTTTGGATGCTGTAGCTCCTCTGAAAAAGAGAGCTTTAAATCAGAAGTGTCTGACTCCGTGGTATAACTCACAAACTCGTAGCTTAAAGCAGATAACCCGTAAGTTGGAGAGGAAATGGCGTCTCACTAATTTAGAAGATCTTCACTTAGCCTGGAAAAAGAGTTTGTTGCTCTATAAAAAAGCCCTCCGTAAAGCTAGGACATCTTTCTACTCATCACTAATTGAAGAAAATAAGAACAACCCCAGGTTTCTTTTCAGCACTGTAGCCAGGCTGACAAAGAGTCAGAGCTCTATTGAGCTGAGTATTCCATTAACTTTAACTAGTAATGACTTCATGACTTTCTTTGCTAACAAAATTTTGACTATTAGAGAAAAAATTACTCATAACCATCCCAAAGATGTATCGTTATCTTTGGCTGCTTTCAGTGATGCCGGTATTTGGTTAGACTGTTTCTCTCCGATTGTTCTGTCTGAGTTATTTTCATTAGTTACTTCATCCAAACCATCAACATGTTTATTAGACCCCATTCCTGCCAGGCTGCTCAAGGAAGTCCTACCATTATTTAATGCTTCAATCTTAAATATGATCAACTTATCTTTGTTAGTTGGCTATGTACCACAGGCTTTTAAGGTGGCAGTAATTAAACCATTACTTAAAAAGCCATCTCTTGACCCAGCTATTTTAGCTAATTATAGGCCAATCTCCAACCTTCCTTTTCTCTCAAAGATTCTTGAGAGGGTAGTTGTAAAACAGCTAACTGATCACCTGCAGAGGAATGGTCTATTTGAAGAGGTTCAGTCAGGTTTTAGAATTCATCATAGTACAGAAACAGCATTAGTGAAGGTTACAAATGATCTTCTTATGGCTTCGGACAGTGGACTTATCTCTGTGCTTGTTCTGTTGGACCTCAGTGCTGCTTTTGATACTGTTGACCATAAAATTTTATTACAGAGATTAGAGCATGTCATAGGTATTAAAGGCACTGCGCTGCGGTGGTTTGAATCATATTTGTCTAATAGATTACAGTTTGTTCATGTAAATGGGGAATCTTCTTCACAGACTAAAGTTAATTATGGAGTTCCACAAGGTTCTGTGCTAGGACCAATTTTATTCACTTTATACATGCTTCCCTTAGGCAGTATTATTAGACGGTATTGCTTAAATTTTCATTGTTACGCAGATGATACCCAGCTTTATCTATCCATGAAGCCAGAGGACACACACCAATTAGCTAAACTGCAGGATTGTCTTACAGACATAAAGACATGGATGACCTCTAATTTCCTGCTTTTAAACTCAGATAAAACTGAAGTTATTGTACTTGGCCCCACAAATCTTAGAAGCATGGTGTCTAACCAGATCTTTACTCTGGATGGCATTTCCCTGACCTCTAGTAATACTGTGAGAAATCTTGGAGTCATTTTTGATCAGGATATGTCATTCAAAGCGCATATTAAACAAATATGTAGGACTGCCTTTTTGCATTTACGCAATATCTCTAAAATCAGAAAGGTCTTGTCTCAGAGTGATGCTGAAAAACTAATTCATGCATTTATTTCCTCTAGGCTGGACTATTGTAATTCTTTATTATCAGGTTGTCCTAAAAGTTCCCTAAAAAGCCTTCAGTTAATTCAAAATGCTGCAGCTAGAGTACTGACGGGGACTAGCAGGAGAGAGCATATCTCACCCGTGTTGGCCTCTCTTCATTGGCTTCCTGTTAATTCTAGAATAGAATTTAAAATTCTTCTTCTTACTTATAAGGTTTTGAATAATCAGGTCCCATCTTATCTCAGGGACCTTGTAGTACCATATCACCCTAATAGAGCGCTTCGCTCTCAGACTGCAGGCTTACTTGTAGTTCCTAGGGTTTGTAAGAGTAGAATGGGAGGCAGAGCCTTCAGCTTTCAGGCTCCTCTCCTGTGGAACCAGCTCCCAATTCAGATCAGGGAGACAGATACCCTCTCTACTTTTAAGATTAGGCTTAAAACTTTCCTTTTTGCTAAAGCTTATAGTTAGGGCTGGATCAGGTGACCCTGAACCATCCCTTAGTTATGCTGCTATAGACGTAGACTGCTGGGGGGTTCCCATGATGCACTGTTTCTTTCTCTTTTTGCTCTGTATGCATCACTCCGCATTTAATCATTAGTGATCGATCTCTGCCCCCCTCCACAGCATGTCTTTTTCCTGGTTCTTTCCCTCAGCCCCAACCAGTCTCAGCAGAAGACTGCCCCTCCCTGAGCCTGGTTCTGCTGGAGGTTTCTTCCTGTTAAGAGGGAGTTTTTCCTTCCCACTGTTGCCAAGTGCTTGCTCACAGGGGGTCGTTTTGACCGTTGGGGTTTTTCATGATTGTTGTATGGCCTTGCCTTACAATATAAAGCGCCTTGGGGCAACTGTTTGTTGTGATTTGGCGCTATATAAAAAAAAAGTTGATTGATTGATTGATTGACATTTCATGGACATTAGGGTGGTGACATCACAGGCTAGCTGTAAACCATTTAGTATGTGTGTAAGTAAAACCTCTTTGTCATATACAGTATTATGAAAAGCTAGCCAGAAATAAACACTTCTAAAACTGAAAGCGCTGTTTCTGTAGCCTGATAACACCTCTGGAATAACTTACAAGACATTTGGCAGATGTCAGCATGCATGATAACTTTCGCTAACTCAAAGCTAACTTCCACTCTTGTCAAAAGCTCATAAACGGAAAGATTGTTTATGATTGATTGATAGAGGGGCTTTACTGAACATGTACAAATTGGTGTACAATATGTACAAAACATGTACAAAAGTACGACAATACGATCTTAATAATTAATCTAAATAACAATAAATGTATAATTAATCTATATTATAATAGCCAAGTGGCCTCTGGGCATGTGTGTGTGTGTGTGTGTGTGTGTGTGTGTGTGTGTGTGTGTGTGTGTGTGTGTGTGTGTGTGTGTGTGTGTGTGTGTGTGTGTGTGTGTGTGTGTGTGTGTGTGTGTGTGTGTGTGTGTGTGCATGGCTTGAATCATGCAAAAATCAAGGAGAGGTAACATTTGCCGTTTGGCATGCTTATGTATTTTGGGTCAAGGATGAATGCTGCAAAAACGTAAAGCTGATAGGACTAATATTTTTGGAGAAATCAGTAATTTTAGCTTATCAATAAACAATGGATGTTGTGCTGCAATGCACCATGGGAGTTCGAGGTTTTGGGGTTTGATATGCCACACCTGTGAGGTTGGATGGGTTATCTTGGCAAAGCAAAGTGCTCACTGTGTTGCCCTTATGGCAATTGTTTTTCTTTAATAAATAAATTCATGGGTTAAAAATACATTAAAAAGCTAAAAACGTTTGTACAGTGATTAAGAAAGTGTTTTACATAAATATTTCATGATTATTTGTAGTTTTGGTAAAAAAAAAAAAAAAAAAAAAAGCGAAATAATACTACTTCCGGGTTTACCGCGTCACTTCCGGTTCCTGTGTTTTTATGGTGAACAAGACACATGCAACGTCTGGCTTGACATCCACCTGTCCAATCTGTCTGCATCCACCCTGAAGTACATACAAGGCAATGCCGTAAGTTTGGAAAATGTTGATCTAATGTCTGGACAGTGATATTTTTGTATTATTTTGTAGAGATGCTTATTTTGATGGACTTTATTTTCATGGTTCTGCCAAGCTCCGTTTCTAAGAGCACGTTGTATATTTTCTAGTTTTCACCATCCGGAGAGGGAAATTAAAAGCCTCCAAACATACTCTGTGGTCCCGGTCCTTCTTCGATGGTTTAGCTTGGTGTCATATTGATGGCGCTACAGTGAAAAGGCAACATTTGATGCTTCAATGTGGACAAAATGGCAGCCAGCACCAAATCAGGAAAAACTGCTCTCACATCATCAACAGTAAGCAGTGTCGCCCGTGCTCGAGCTAAAGCAGAGGCGGCGAAGGTGAGGGCATCATATGCAAGCAAGGAAGCACAGCTTAAAGTTGAAAAAGTGAAAATTAATGCAGAGCTCAAGGTGCTAATGCTAAAGAGAGAAGCAGACATGGAAGTAGCTGAAGCAGAAGTGCTAGAGGAAGCAGAAGCAGTACAAGATGGATTTGAGAGCAGAAGATCAGTGTCAGACAGCGTTAAAAAGGAAAGAACAAAAGAATACATACAATCTCAAATAAACTTTTCCGAACCTCAAGGCCCCCCACCAGTTCCAACCATTTATCACAATAGCAGACTCTCTGATGGCACACTGATTACGTGGAACGAATCTGAAGGTTCAGAATTACAGCCACTACCTATCCTCAGTAGGTCAAAGCTCAATGACCATCACACCCCTTTGCCTATTCAACACAAATCTGAGCCTACCAAAGTTGAGACCAAGCCAAAAGTTATACAAACAAAGAACGCTCTCAATTCACTCTCCAACTCGTTCACGCCTCATTACAATACACCTGCAAGCATGTCACATCCCGCTGAGCCATTCGCTCAATATATGGCACGCCGTGACCTAATCACTTCAGGTCTCTACCAGTATGATGATCGGCCAGAGAATTTCAGAGCATGGTACTCCTCATTCACTGGTTTAACAGCAGAGGTCCCTCTCACACCAACTCAAGAACTTGACCTCATGACAAAATGGCTGGGAAAAGAGTCGAGCAATCAGGTGAAACGCATTCGCTCTGTACACGTCAACAACCCCACAATCGCTGTGCAAAAGGCATGGGAAAGACTTCATGAGTGTTATGCAGCCCCTGAAATAATTGAAAAATCACTCTTTCAGAGACTGGACAGTTTTCCCAGATTAACAACAAAGGACAATGTGAAGCTACAGGAACTAGGGGATCTGTTACAAGAGATCCAAGGCGCAAAGGAGGATGGTTATCTTCCCGGTCTGCTTTATCTGGACACTTCACGTGGAATCGGACCAATCGTGGAGCCCCATTTGGGCTCCAAGAGAAATGAATGTCCCATGGCTCACAATATAAAGAAGACAATCACGGTTGTTTTCCACCTTTTGACTATTTCTGCAAATTCATATGTAAAGAGGCCAAGAAGCGCAATGATCCAAGTTTCAATCAACAAAACAGCCAAACACAGCTAAAACTAGAAAGGCCGAACTTAAAGAACTTTCACTCTGCTAAACCAATCGCAGTGCACAAAACAAACATTACACCCCTAACAATGACATTAACAGGAACTGCCCACCTGACAACAAACCCCACCCACTAAAGCAATGTAGGACATTCAGAAACAAGCTACTGGACGAAAGAAAGGCCTTCCTCAAGGAGAAAGGAGTCTGCTTCAAGTGCTGCTCTTCAGACACTCATCTCACCAAGGACTGTAAATCTACAGTAAGGTGCTCTGAATGCGACAGTGCAAGCCACGACACAATTATGCATCCTGGTTCTCCATCACAAACAGTTAAGGCTCCTTCTCCTGCTAAAGAGGATGGCGGGGAGGGAGAACACCCAGACAACGTTGTAGTGACTGCAAGTTGTACAGCAGTTTGTGGTCCAGGTCAGTGGGGTCGTTCTTGTTCAAAAATATGTCTCACACAGGTGTATCCTAGAGGTGACAAGGGCAGTGCAGTCAAAGCTTATGTTATTCTCGATGACCAGAGTAATCATTCCTTAGCTAGGCCTGAGTTCTTTAAACTTTTCAATGTTAAAAATGACCCTGTCTGCTACAATCTAAGAACCTGTTCTGGGCTAGTTGGAACATGGGGCAAAATGGCTAAAGGCTTTCAGATTGAGTCTTTAGATGGGTCGGTAGTAATCCCACTGCCACCTCTCATTGAATGTCTGGACATTCCTAATAATCGAAGTGAAATCCCAACCCCAAATGCTGTACTGCACCAGCCGCACCTCAAGTCCATTGCAAAGCACATCCCGGAGCTAGACCCCAAAGCGGAAATACTCTTGCTGCTAGGGCGAGACGTTTTGTGTGCACACAAAGTAAGGGAACAAGTTAATGGCCCTCATCATGCACCCTTTGCCCAACGACTAGATTTAGGGTGGGTTGTAATTGGGGAGGTGTGTGTAGGTAACGTCCATAAGGAAACGGTTAGCTCATTTAAGACAACTGTTCTTGAAAATGGCCGCCCTACAGTCTTTGGAAAATGTGATAACTTTCTGCAACTAAAAGAAATGTCACACACAGCTAAGCCCAGCAAAGCACCTGAACAAACTCTGGGACAAACAGTTTTCAACCGCACTGAAAATGACAACAAGCTAGCTCCCTCTATAGAGGACACTCTCTTTCTAGAAATAATGGACAACAGCATGTACAGAGATGACGACAACAGTTGGGTCGCCCCTCTTCCCTTTAAAGAGCCTCGCCAGCCCATGCCAAACAACAGAGAGCTAGCACTGAGCCAATTTTCCTCTCTCAAAAGGAGCATGCAAAGAAAACCCCACATGCAGCAACAGTATGTGGAGTTCATGGAAGGTATCTTCTCTAATGGTCACGCAGAAGCAGCACCTGAACTAAAGCAAGGAGAGGAGTGCTGGTTTATTCCAACATTCGGGGTTTACCACCCTCAAAAGCCCAACAAGATCAGGGTAGTTTTTGACTCCAGCGCCCAGCACTCCGGTGTCTCACTCAACAATGTGCTCCTCACCGGCTCCGATCGAAATAACAGTCTCATTGGGGTTCTCCTTTGCTTCTGTAAAGAGTGTGTCGCTATCATGGCCGACATACAGCAAATGTTTCACTGTTTCATGGTGCGTGAAGACCATCGAAACTATCTCCGTTTCCTGTGGCACAAGGACAATGATGTTAATAAGGAAGTCATTGATTATCGCATGAAAGTCCACGTGTTTGGCAACTCACCATCTCCTGCTGTTGCCATTTACGGACTGCGCAAGGCCATTCAATAATCATCAAAAGACTATGGGGCTGACACAGTCATGTTTGTGGAGAGGCACTTTTACGTCGATGATGGCCTCATCTCTTTGCCTACTCCAGCAGAAGCAATCGACTTGCTCCAAAGGACTCAAGCCTCACTTGCTGAGTCCAATCTCCGCCTGCACAAATTCGCTTCCAACTCTGACGTAGTCATGCAGGCCTTCTGCCATGAAGATCGTGCGGCAATCGTTAAAGACTTAGACCTTGGAGGTGAGGAAGCTCAGTCACAGCGAAGTCTAGGTCTCATTTGGGAAACTATGACAGACACTTTCACCTTCTCAATGGCCACCACAGACAAACCATTCACTCGCCGTGGTGTCTTGTCTTCTGTTAATAGCGTCTTTGATCCAATGGGCCTATTAGCGCCAGTCACAATCCAAAGAAGGGCTTTGCTCCGAGAACTCACCTCGGAAGGTTCAGATTGGGACACTCCACTTCCGGAGGACAAGCAAAGCAAATGGGAAACTTGGAGGAGTTTCCTCAAAGACTTAAAAGATCTGCATGTCCCGAGAACGTACACAACTACCTCTCTGAGTCAGGCAAAATGCAAAGAACTATGTCTCTTTTCGGACGCTTCGACTAAAGCAATAGGCGCCGTAGCCTACTTAAGAGCAATTCTTCCAAACAACAAAGTTGAGATCGGATTTGTTATGGGCAAGGCAAGACTAGCCCCTCAGTCAGAACCCACTATACCAAGACTTGAACTGTGCGCCGCCATCTTGGCTGTGGAGATGGCTGATCTAATTCTGGATGAGTTGGATATCCAGTTCGATGCTGTTCGCTTTTACACAGACAGTAAGGTAGTCTTGGGCTACATCTGCAATGAGTCTAAAGGATTCTACACATATGTTCACAACAGAGTGCAGCGCATTCGTCAGTCCTCAAAACCCGAACAGTGGCATTACGTGCGCACTGAGGAAAACCCAGCAGATCATGCTTCGCGTTCGCTCACAGCAACTCAGCTAACAAAAACGACTTGGTTTACTGGACCAGCCTTCATTCATTGTCCACCTACAGAAACAAAAAAAGAAACATTTGAGTTGACTGAACCAGACAAAGACACTGAAATCAGACCACAGGTAAAATCTTTCGCCACTCACCTCCAAGTACTCCTGCAAAAGCTTTGAACGCTTCTCCACCTTCAAATCCTTAGTCAGAGCAGTAGCGTTCCTCATCCACATCGCCAAATCTTTTAATGGCTCAAATCCAAACAGTGAATGCAAAGGGTGGCACAAATGTAACTTACCTCGAACACAAGATGAAATGACTCAAGCTAAGAACGTCATTCTCCAAAAAACTCAACAGGCAACCTTCGGAAAAGAACTGTCTGCCCTTAAAACTAGCAAACCAATTCCAAAACAGAGCCCCTTGCTAAAACTCAACCCAGTCCTTAACAACAACCTTACTTCAGTTGGAGGTCATCTCAAACACTCAGAATTGGAAAACCTTGAAAAGAGCCCAATTATTCTCCCCAAAGACAGCCACGTCTCACTCCTGCTCACTCGCCAGTACCACGAGCAGGTCCACCACCAGGGCTGTCATCTGACGGAAGGGGCAATAAGGGCAGCAGGACTGTGGATAATAGGTGGCAAAAGACTAGTGAACTCAGTAATCCACAAATGCATCACCTGTCGCAAACTACGTGGAAAACAGGAAGAACAACGCATGGCAGATCTTCCACCAGAATGACTCAAAACATGTCCTCCCTTTAGCTACGTTGGCCTTGATGTTTTCGGGCCTTGGACCATTACAACTAGACGTACTAGAGGTGGACACGCACAAAGTAAGCGCTGGGCCATCATGTTTAGCTGCATGAGTTCGAGAGCTGTTCATATTGAGGTGATCGAGTCTCTGGACATGTCCAGCTGCGTCAATGCCCTAAGACGCTTCTTTTCACTAAGAGGACCTGCCACAAAATTACTATCGGATCGTGGCACTAATTTCATCGGAGCTTCTAAGGAGTTAGGCATGGACAGGACACTGCAACAGTATCTAAAGGATCAAGGCTGCAGCTGGGAATTCAACCCACCTCATGCCTCCCACATGGGAGGCTCCTGGGAGCGCATGACTGGCATTGCTCGGAGAATACTGGACTCTATGCTACTCCAAAGTAAGGTACAACTCACTCACAATGTGTTGTGCACACTAATGGCCGAAATCACCGCAATTATAAATGCAAGGCCACTCCTTCCACTTTCTTCCGACCCGGACAACCCCTTTATTCTCTCTCCCTCAATGTTGCTTACCCAAAAATCTTGCCTTCTTCCCCCTCCTGGGAATTTCCTGGACAAAGACCTTTACACCAAGCAATGGAGACAAGTTCAAGCTCTTGCAAACCAGTTTTGGACACGTTGGAGGCGAGAGTACCTACCTTCACTTCAGAAAAGACAAAAATGGACAGTTTCCCAAAGGAATCTGCAAGTTGGTGACTTAGTTTTGCTTAAGGACAAGCAGGCACCACACAACAACTGGCCCATGGCTACAGTCACTGCTACTTTTCCTGGGAAGGACAGTCACGTAAGGAAGATTGAGGTAAAAGTAAATGATCAAGGCAGTGTAAAGACTTTTATGCGACCAGTAACTGAAGTCATTGTTCTTCTGCCAACAGACAATTCTTGCAAGGTTTAGGAAATTATAGTGTTGTGTGGGCCGCTGAAGAGGAGGTACTGCTGGCCCACCACCACCAGATGGCGCCCTGCTTGGAGTGCGGGCTTCAAGCACGAGAGGGCGCCGGAGCCACTGGGAGTGACAGCTGTCACTCATCCTCAGCACCAGCTGTCACTCATTCATCTCATCACCATCACTATAAAGGCCGGACTGCAACTCCACCTCCTCGCCGAGAAATCAACTACCAATCAGGTAATTTTCTCTGCTGACTCAAAACATTGAGTAATAATTTGAACTTCTTTGCAGCCGTTTTCCTGTGGTGTGTCCTTATCTGTGGGATTGGCGTTTGGTGTGATCAGCGACGGCTTCCCTTCACACCCCAACCAGATCAGTGGTTAGACAGGAGCTGCACGAGTGTGTGATTGGAGGTGGAGGTGCTCCCTCCTTACTGAATACAGACTGTGGGATTACTGAGTGTGCGACCTCACACTCATCAGGACTGTCTCTGTTCTCTGCCAGCAGTACCGGGTCTGACTGCTGAAGACAGCGGCCACCTGGGGCGCAGGGCTTGGCGGCTCCGGTGTTCTTCAGCTCCGTTGGCAGTGGAAGCTGTGTGGATCCGGCTCTTCTCTCGCCAGGCATCTTCTATCGTCAAGCCTGCCCACATGTCACCTGGTGTATGATTGACAGTCACTATATTGTTATTGTCTGTACGTCGTTGTGTGATTCACAACATTAAATTGTTACTTTTGGCTTATCCATTGTCCGTTCATTAACGCCCCCTGTTGTGGGTCCGTGTCACGACACTTTCACAACATATAGTGTCCTTAGAGACCAGGCAGGGAGTGTGTTGCCCTTATGGCAATTGTTTTTCTTTAATAAATAAATTCATGGGTTAAAAATACATTAAAAAGCTAAAAACGTTTGTACAGTGATTAAGAAAGTGTTTTACATAAATATTTCATGATTATTTGTAGTTTTGGTAAAAAAAAAGAAAAAAAAGCGAAATAATACTACTTCTGGGTTTACCGCGTCACTTCCGGTTCCTGTGTTTTTATGGTGAACAAGACACATACAACATCTGGCTTGACATCCACCTGTCCAATCTGTCTGCATCCACCCTGAAGTACATACAAGGCAATGCCGTAAGTTTGGAAAATGTTGATCTAATGTCTGGACAGTGATATTTTTGTATTATTTTGTAGAGATGCTTATTTTGATGGACTTTATTTTCATGGTTCTGCCAAGCTCCATTTCTAAGAGCACATTGTATATTTTCTAGTTTTCACCATCCGGAGAGGGAAATTAAAAGCCTCCAAACGTCCTCTGTGGTCCCGGTCCTTCTTCGATGGTTTAGCTTGGTGTCATATTGATGGCGCTACACTCACTAACAGAATTAGACAGATTTGTGAACAATATTTGAGAAAAATGGGTCTTTGGTGCGTATTGAAAATGTTTTAGATCTTTGCGTTCAGTTCATGAAAAATGGGAGCAAAAAAAGTGCTGCATTTATATTTTTGTTCAGTGTATATGCAAGCTAGGCAAAGCTGGATTTGACTGGATCCAGCTTGCTCAGGGATCATGACGTCATATTTCCTCACTATGTTCACGCGCTGACAGTGTCTTCTCAACTGTGCTGGCATTCAGTGCGGATGCAACAGTGATGACATCAATCAAACAACTCTGTAATGCCTTCTCGCCAAGAGAATCTGCTACGCACTCTGAAGAGTCCCCACTGTGTCCTTTACTAACTCGAAGCCAGATGTAACTGCCTTTTCATTGCTAGCACGACACAGAATATTAATATCCTGGAAAACTTCATGTCCCCATCCATTTTTTAATGGCTGAAAGATCGAGACTTTTTTTTTTACTTGAAAAAATCAAGTTTAGACGCAGAGTGATAACTGATGGGTTTCTAAAACTGTGGCAACCTTGTATCGATTATCTTAGATCATTGAAAATTTACAGACCTGATTGAACTTGATGATGTATGTGTGGGTTTCTTTTTTTATTTCATGGGGCCTGTGTTTGACATGTTGGGATGTTGAAGCTGCAGCACATTTGTTTTTTCTTTAGTTGTCCTTGTTCCATTGATGATTATGTACTTGAATGTTCATGTGTTGAATTTTGTTTTGTTTTGTTCCTAATTGAAAAAAATGATAAATAAATGTTAAAAAATTACTAAAAAATACACAGCTGTGCTTTTTCTTCAGTTAGTCTGACCTAGAACAGCTGCTCTATATGCTGTTGCGTTGGTTACTGTCCTCTCTTTCTGCTCATACAGAAACCACATCCCACGCCGGAGCTGTGGCCAATCGGAAGCTAGTCTGAAGCATCAGAAAGCCATAAGCTATAAATGCACGAGTATTGTAAAAGGAAAAACAGTAAAGAAACATGTAAGCCTTGAGCATGCACAAAACGTTTTGACAGACTCTGCGAACATCACCTGACAAGGAACACATTTTGCTGATGGGACAAGGATTTTTGTAGAGCAAAAAATGAACACAAAGATACATCCAAAATTCGTATCAGCTCTTCATGTTTCCTTGATCCATTATGGTGTGGCATGGGTTTGAAACAAAGCAGTGTGGCTGCTTTAGCTGTAAAAGTAATGATTTGCGCTAAAATAATCCTTATCTTTAATATGCCCAATTCATTTCTGGCTTCTAAATAAGAAGGACTGTGTTTAAAAAAGCCCCCCCAAATGGTAAATGCAATAATTTTGCAAGATCCAGTAAAACAAAGCTCAAAGTCTGCACTTCAAGGATATCTTGATTGTTTGATTTCAGCTACATTTTGGTGATGTACAGAGGTAAAGGACAAAAACCGTCACCTTCCACATACTTTATGGGCCTGTCTCTATCTAGGCAAGCATGGAAATAATATCTGTATTTATTCCTTCTCAATCATTTCGCACACATAAAATTACATCACATAATTTTTTTTCTCTAATTAGAGCTGCATAACTGAAAAGCTACATTCCTCTGCAAATATGCAAGTATTTATGTTGATATGTATTAAAAAAGTTAAATAATGCTATGTGAGTTTTTTTCCAGTACAGATAATGACCAAAAACTTTAACAAGCAAAATAAACATTTTACAGTAATGCTGGCTAATATAATTCAAAAAAACAACTATAGTAAAAAAATAAGCTAATAAACAAAACCATTAATTAAAAAAAAACAAACAGGATTTGTACCCAAAAGGAGATGCATTCTGTTACTTTAACAATGTGCTCATGACCAGTTAATGCTAACCCAGTCCCAGCTACAATCATTGGGAGGTGGGGACCAGCTGGCAGACTCTCTGCAAGACCAGCTGGCTTTAGTTTGCCTGAATCTCTCTGTGCAAGATGGGCCCTGGCAGTGCAGGTACAGAGTGTAAATCCCTGCACATAATAAACAAAACACATATGTCTGGGAGTAGTGTGCAATGAACATACATTTGAAAACATTTAGCTATAAAGAGACACAAACTGTCAAAGTATGAAAACAGACAAATCTGCACTTCAAGAAAACACCTATTTGGAGACAGTTCCAAAGATTGTAAAGCTTGAGCACAAAACATTCGAGAAAAAGAGATGATTTTGGAGGAGAGTCCATCAATCTCCCAGCAGATAGGGAAGTCATGTGAATGTCAGCTTGTGGTGACCCCTCCATGAGGTCTGGGCCTGGCTGCTGTGCTCAGGACATGCCAGAACTACAATACATGTAGACATTGTGCTTGGCGGGAATAAGGCAATTCAATGACTTGGTTTGATACAAATTATCTTGCATTTTCTATAACTCTAACCTGGAAAAAGTTGGAAAAAGAAGGGACACCCCCCCACCCCCTTCTGCTTCATTGCAGCCTGTATGAACCCAAGAAATTTCATGTTTTGTGTGATCAACTTTACTTTGTTTTTTTTTAAATACTTGCATTCCTGCATTTAAGGCCTGCACCACATTCTAAGAAAAAAAAAAAACAAGTTTGCAAACGGTAATTTCTAATCAAAAATAATCTGTAAGAGTGAAGCAAATTGCAGCACTTATTTACAGAAAAACTACTGATTCGCTTGACACAATACTTACAAAAGTGTTCTGTGAAAACACAGTGAGACTGATAAAGGCAGCTATAAAATAATGCATTATTACAAGTGCTCTTGTAAACATTGCCTCAACACACCCAGGGTCAGTCTACTGCAAGTAGCAGGGATCCTCATCAAATGTTCAACGGAAACTGAAAACCCAAAATCAAAGATGGTACCAATCACTTTTGGTACATGGTACATGGACAAAGCATCATTAGATAGACCAGAAAGTAGAACAGTATTGATTGGCAAAAGCTGGCAAGCTACAACATGGATACTGCTGCAATGAGCAAAGCATGATTTTCTGAGGAAGGACAGCTGGGTACACTTTCTTTTAAAGTAGATAGGTGATGGGAGAACGCTGTGAATCTGGTGTCAGTTTCACAATTAGAAACAATGTTGTTGGAACGCCTTTCAAAGGGTGTAAATGACTGACTGATGCTGTTTCACTTCCAACACCTGTGTTGGGTCTGACTAACACGCCTGGGACCAAGCCTGGGATGAAAGCCATTGGAGACTGTAATGGGCATGTTGCTCTTCAAACTGTGTGCTGAAGATGGTCTATTTCTCACCAATGTTCCAGCTACCAATCCTGAACAGAATATCATGGATGCACCCTTGTTCCATGCACTGGCAACGAAAAGACTATATCATAGTCAGGGAGAAAAACACTTAATGATGTACATGTGACAAAGTTCATGTGTGGAGCGGAGTGCTTGACTTACCACTGTCTTATTCTGTTCAAGATGAATTCCAGATGCAGTCACCTAGATGACCACTGAGCAAGAAACCACCCAAATGCTTGAATGTCTCCAACCTCCAATGGGTGGACAACAAGCATCAAGTCACAAGAGAACTGGAAAGGAAGTTGAAGTTATTGACTACTGACAATTCCAACCTTGAACAGTAGTTTTGACATATTCAAGGATGCAATCTACATCTCTTGTCCCAGCATCTTTGGTAGCTACAACTCACTGTCATAAAGATTTATTTGAATAGAACAATGAAGACATAGACAATTTCCTGGAAGAAAAGAACTGCTGATGCAAGGTCTACTTAGTGAACAAGACTCCAGGAACTACAGGTCCACTTCACCAAGTAAGGCTGACTGCTCACTCCAAGCTGAAGCAAATGAAAGAAAGCTGGCTTAGCAGGAAAGCTAATGAGTCATGGCTAAGATGATGCGAACAACTCCTAGTGATTTTATGAAGCTGTCATGACCCTGTATGACCCCCAACCAGCTGATACATCAACACTGTTATCTACTGATGGACACAGTCCTCACTGAGACGTTTGATATTCTCAACAGATGGGGGATCCCATTGACTCATTCCTCAACAGACCATCATCGATGAACAATATGGCCATAGAACGTCTGCCACAAACACCGACAGATCCAAACCTTGACAATCCCCATCTGTCGACAAGACCTCCAAAGCCATAAAAGAACTGTCCACAGAAAATGATCCTGGAGCAAAAACAATTCAAGCTGATACCTACAAGACATGTGGGCATTCTTTAATTAGAAAAAAAAGACAGACAGTCCATGTGGGGAAAAGGGGCAAAGACAAATATCACAATAAGGTACATGTACAACCAAGTGCTATTTGAAGATCCGCTGAGTTAGAGGTGAAGTGGAGACAACGGTAGAACCAGAGAAGAACGATTTTGCACTCTGAAATTTGAAGGACTTCCTGTATAAAATGTACCATACAAAGAACACATTCCAAATTCTGGTTTATAACACGCCACAAAATCTTTTTTGAAAACCCAATTTTCATTAAATTTACACTTCCCCATGTTATCACGTCATATCAAGCTAGTTGAAAGTGTGTCAGCTCTGAGCATCCCGGTGTTGCAGACTGAACGGTCCCCCTTAAAAATATGTCCACATCCACACGTTTGAGACAGGCTCTCTCCATCCAAAGTGATCAAATGGATTAATGAGATTATTAACCATCAGATGACAAGGTAAAACCTCTTAAATCATTCTAATGTCAGTTTTAAGCAGAAACGAGGCCGTGTTAAGCAGAAACGAGGCAATAATTGGCGAGTCGTCGTTGACGCTTTAAAATAACGCAGGCGCAGCTGCAGCTGTGGTGATCTGATCAGTCTGCCATCTTTTATGATGAAATAATGCTGAATGAATGTGGAAATGATTGTTGTAGAAAAGCTTCAGATATCTGTCGCTGAGATAGACGATGACTGGAGTGCAGTTTTAAGCAGAAATGAGGCGATAATCAATGAATTGCTGGTGACACCGAGAAATGACACAGCTGAGTTCTGAAATGAAGCATGCGCAGTGAAGGTAGGACGGACAGATTTTTAGGGGACACCGTTCGGTCTGTGACACTGGAAAGAAAAGATTTGTTGAATCTGTTGTCTGGATTTGTGTAGCGTTACGAGAGGCTTTCACTGAATTACAAAATAAATAAATAAAGAGATACTGTCATTTTGATATTTTTAACTGCAGTGTCAAAGAAGACATGAATAAAAATCCTACTTATATTTTGGCATTTTAAAGATTTGTGAAAGACTGATTTAAGACATTTCAACACAAATTAAAGTGGATATGACACCTAAAAAATTAGGCAAAACTGATATAAATATCAAAATATACATACAGTATAGTAAGTTGAAAGTGGTTTTAATTATTATCACTGAGAAATAAAGTTTGTACAGTTTCTCAAAAGTGTTTCTTGGAAAGCGCGCTGGTAGCGTTCCAACAGCGGTCACGTGATGCCGTGACATCACAGAATGTAGAGTCCCGTCTTTGTCTGTTAGATTAACAACAGGAACAGATGGACCTCAGCATGGGCAGTGACGAGATCAAGAACTTTTCTGACTCCTCTTCAAGTGTGGATTATTTCTGACTCGGATCCTGAGGATGGCGCAGCAGTGATTAGACCCTACAGATTGGAACTGTATCTTTCGGACGAACATTCAAACAGGAGCATTCTGGCAGCGAAAATAATGCCGACGGTGTTTATGGTGGAGCCAAAGCAGAGGCAAGAGATGTGCCAATTCCGATGGATTTTGAAAGGCTGCAGAATATGGAATGGTAAGGTAGGCTTTGATTTTTGTTGCTTCTGTTTATAACACTCTAATTACTGCATAGCATTTTCGATTTGAGCGTCTGTTTACTTACCGCCTTTGTTATTGTTCCTTATCCGCGACAGTGTAGCTATTACTTGTGGACCACCATCATTACCTTCAAGTTTTTGCTGTTTTCGAGTGCCTGGCATTGCATTCATCCGTGTTTAGTTACGTTATTTTCATGAAAGAATAGGAAATAAATGGCGAAGTTTTCGAAAAAGATCGCCGAAAACAACACTGAACATGCCGCCGTCGTGTTTACATACCGCTACCGTGTTGCCGCCGTGGTGTTTACATGCCGCCGTGGTGTTTACATGCCGCCGCTGTGTTTACATGCCACAGCCGTGTTGCCGCCGTCGTGTTTACATGCCGCCGCCGTCGTGTTTACATGCCGCCGTCGTGTTAACATGTCGCCACCGTGTTGCCGCCGTCGTGTTTACATGTCGCCGCCGTGTTGCCGCCGTCGTGTTTACATGCCGCCGTCGTGTTTACATGCCGCCGCCGTGTTGCTGCCGCCACCGTGTTGCTGCCGCCGTGTTTACATGCCGCCGCAGTGTTGCCGCCATCGTGTTTACATGCCGCCGTCATGTTTACATGCCGCCGCCGTGTTGCTGCCGCCGTGTTTACATGCGGCCGCCGTGTTTACATGCGGCCGCCGTGTTTATTACGTAAGTTCCTTGACCATTTCAAGATTATTGTGAACATATTATTTGGGGCTGACATTTTATGTGTTCCTGTGAGCAGTGAGAACATGGAGACGGTAGAGGAAAGTGTCTGCTGTCGGGAGCAAATGCGTGTGTGCGAGCGGAGCGAGCGGCAGCCGGACATTTTGTGCATCACACAACACCGCGGCTTTTGATCAATCTGCCTGGACTTGAAAAGGCTAAAACCATTCGCCCTTGTGTTTGTGCAATATGCTGTGACACACTGGTCAGGCATATCGACAAACAAGTCCCTGAGAGCTGTGTTGAATCAAAGTTTCTGCCGCTAAAAAAAGTGTAAACAATGGCCGCCAGGCGTGCGAGCCGATACACTCTACATGTAATGACATATTTTAGGCTTGGTGCTCAGCGGGAAGCTGGTCACGGGGCGTGCACATTTTTCAGTGGCGGGACGTTCAAATGTTTTATATAGAATGGGAGAACTGCGTCCATTTTCCCAAAACGCTTAGGTTGACTGAATTATATAACCTTTGTTACATGTAATAAGACTATGTTGTCTTTAAGTGTCATATCCACTTTAAGGCCTTATTTCTAGATAAATAAATTCAATGTTTTATAAGTCTCAAAAAACATGTTAATTCAAGGTCAGCTCCTTTCTCTGCCTCTGACCAAGGCAGTGTCTCCACAGTAGTGTTCAGAATAATAGTAGTGCTATGTGACTAAAAAGATTAATCCAGGTTTTGAGTATATTTCTTATTGTTACATGGGAAACAAGGAACCAGTAAATTCAGTAGATTCTCACAAATCCAACAAGACCAAGCATTCATGATATGCACACTCTTAAGGCTATGAAATTGGGCTATTAGTAAAAAAAAGTAGAAAAGGGGGTGTTCACAATAATAGTAGCATGTGCTGTTGATGCTACAAACTCAAAACTATTATGTTCAAACTGCTTTCTTAACAATCCTGTGAATCACTAAACTAGTATTTAGTTGTATAACCACATTTTTTCATGGTTTCTTCACATCTTGAGGCATTAATTTTGATGGTTTGGAACCAAGATTTTGCTGATTTACTAGTGTGCTTGAGGTCATTGTCTTGTTGAAACACCCATTTCAAGGGCATGTCCTCTTCAGCATAAGGCAACATGACCTCTTCAAGTATTTTGACATATCCAAACTGATCCATGATACCTGGTATGCGATATATAGGCCCAACACCATAGTAGGAGAAATATGCCCATATCATGATGCTTGCACCACCATGCTTCACTGTCTTCACTGTGAACTGTAGCTTGAATTCAGAGTTTGGGGGTCATCTCACAAACTGTCTGCGGCCCTTGGACCCAAAAAGAACAATTTTACTCTCATCAGTCCACAAAATATTCCTCCATTTCTCTTTAGGCCAGTTGATGTGTTCTTTGGCAAATTGGTACCTCTTCTGCACATGTCTTTTATTTAACAGAGAGACAGGTAACTCCAGACTGTCTTTGATCATCCTGGAGCTGATCAATGGATGAGCCTTTTCCATTCTGGTTATTCTTCTATTCATTTTGATGGTTGTTTTCTGTTTTCTTCCACGTGTCTCTGGTTTTTTTGTCCATTTTAAAGCATTGGAGATCATTGTAGATGAACAGCCTATAATTTTTTGCACCTGCGTATAAGTTTTCCCCTCTCCAATCAACTTTTTAATCAAACTACGCTGTTCTTCTGAACAATGTCTTGATCATCCCATTTTCCTCAGGCTTTCAAAGAGAAAAGCATGTTCAACAGGTGCTGGCTTCATCCTTACATAGGGAACACCTGAGTCACACCTGTTTGTTCCACAAAATTGACGAACTCACTGACTGAATGCCACACTACTATTATTGTGAACACCCCCTTTTCTACTTGTTTTTTACTAATAGCCCAATTTCATAGTCTTAAAAGTGTGCATATCATGAATGCTTGGTCTTGTTGGATTTGTGAGAATCTACTGAATCTACTGGTCCCTTGTTTCCCAAGTAACAATAAGAAATATACTCAAAACCTGGATTAATCTTTTTAGTCACATATAGCACTACTATTATTCTGAACACTACTGTACACCTGGAGTTGGTCTCCCGACGCCGGGTTCAGGCTGCCCACTGCTCCTCATGTTTGGACTGAGTTTGGATAGTTACTTCCTCCAAACCATCAACATGTCTATTAGACCCCATTCCTACCAGGCTGCTCAAGGAAGCCCTACCATTAATTAATGCTTCGATCTTAAATATGATCAATCTATCTTTATTAGTTGGCTATGTACCACAGGCTTTTAAGGTGGCAGTAATTAAACCATTACTTAAAAAGCCATCACTTGACCCAGCTATCTTAGCTAATTATAGGCCAATCTCCAACCATCCTGCGGTGGTTTGAATCATATTTATCTAATAGATTACAATTTGTTCATGTAAATGGGGAGTCTTCTTCACAGACTAAGGTTAATTATGGAGTTCCACAAGGTTCTGAGCTAGGACCAATTTTATTCACTTTATACATGCTTCCTTTAGGCAGTATTATTAGAAAGCATTGCTTAAATTTTCATTGTTACGCAGATGATTCTCAGCTTTATCTATCCATGAAGCCAGACGACACACACCAATTAGTTAAAATGCAGGAATGTCTTACAGACATAAAGACATGGATGACCTCTAATTTCCTGCTTTTAAATTCAGATAAAACTGAAGTTACTGTACTTGGCCCCACAAATCTTAGAAACATGGTGTCTAACCAGATCCTTACTCTGGATGGCATTACCCTGACCTCCAGTAATACTGTGAGAAATCTTGGAGTCAGGGCCTTCAGCTTTCAGGCTCCTCTCCTGTGGAACCAGCTCCCAATTCGGATCAGGGAGACAGACACCCTCTCTACTTTTAAGATTAGGCTTAAAACTTTCCTTTTTGCTAAAGCTTATAATTAGGGCTGGATCGGGTGACCCTGAACCATCCCTTAGTTATGCTGCTATAGACTTAGACTGCTGGGGGGTTCCCATGATGCACTGAGTGTTTTTTTCTCTTTTTGCTCTGTATGCACCACTCTGCATTTAATCATTAGTGATTGATCTCTGCTCTCTTCCACAGCATGTCTTTTTCCTGATTCTCTCCCCTCAGCCCCAACCAGTCCCAGCAGAAGACTGCCCCTCCCTGAGCCTGGTTCTGCTGGAGGTATCTTCTTGTTAAAAGGGAGTTTTTCGTTCCCACTGTCGCCAAGTGCTTGCTCACAGGGGGTCGTTTTGACCGTTGGGGTTTTTCTGTAATTACTGTATGGCTTTTGCCTTACAATATAAAGCGCCTTGGGGCAACTCTTTGTTGTGATTTGGCGCTATTGTTGGGAAGGTGTCGTAGCACGGACCCACAACAGGGGGCGCAAATGAACGGACAATGAATAAGCCAAAAAGTAACAATTTAATGTTGTGATAATACACAAGTAAATACACAGAAATTGCAAAGTCAATTGACACCAGGTGACGTGTGGGCAGGCTCGAAGATAGAAGACCCCTGACGAGAGAGAAGCCGCGTCCCACACGGCTTCCACCACCAACGGTCTGAAGAACACCGGAGCCGCCAAGTCCCGAGTCCCCAGGTGGCCTCTGTCTTCGGCTGTCGACCCTGGTACCGCTGGCAGAAAGCAGAGACAAGATGAATGAGTGTGAGTCCGCACACTGAGTAATCCACAGTCTGTACACAGTTAGGAGGGAGCACCTCCACCTCCAATCACACACTCGTGCAGCTCCTGGTTAACCACTTATCTGGTTTGGAGTGTGAGGCGAAGCCGTCACTGTCACACCAAACGCCAATCCCACAGACAAGGAAAACCACCAGGAAAACGGCTGCAACAGAAGTTCAGATTATTACACAACGTATTAGTCAGCAGAGAAATTACCTCTTCAGTAGTCGATTTCTCGGCGAGGAGGTGGAGTTGCAGTCCGGCCTTTAAGGTGATGATGATGATGATGAACGAGTGACAGCTGGTGCAGAGGATGAATGACAGCTGTCACTTCTTCTGGGTCTGGCGCACTCTCGTGCTTGGAGCCCGCACTCCAAGCAGGGCGCCCTCTGTGTCTAACTGTAATTAGGATGGGTTAAACAAATTTCATTGTTTGTATGTATGTATGGAAAACGATAATAAAGGTCCTTCTTCTTTTTCTTCTTTTTTCAAGTACCTACATGAACCTGAACAAAGGTCTACTACACCAAAGTACGCGACCTTCTGTTTGCTTATGACTGTGCCCTCAATGCAGTCTGAATCGGAGATGCAATGCAGCCTGAACTAATTCTCAGACACTTGCAACAACTTTGGTCTCACAATCAGCAGAAAGAAAACAGAAGTCATGTTTCAAACTGCTCCAAATACATCACACAACCCAAGATCCAAATCAAGAACCAAACCCTGGCTGCTGTGTTCAGATTTACATACCCAGGAAGCACATTTTCTAGAAAAGTCCCAATTGACGTTGAAGTCGATGCCAGCATCACTAAAGAAGGCACTGCTCTTGATTGCTCAGAAGATACAGTGTGGACCTTCACAGGAATCACCACAAAAACAAAGCTATGTTTGTACATAATCCCTGACTGACTACACTGCTCAATGCCAGAAAAACCTGGACTGCATACTAAAGACATGGATCACTTTCATCTGGTGTACCTGCAAAAACTCTTTTAAAATACTGTAGATGACAAGACACTGTTCTAGATACAGAGGTGTTGGAGCACAATGACATGGTCAGTATTCGCTCTCTGCACTGGCCACTCTCTTGGGCTGGCCACATAAAGAGAATGCCAGATGAACATATTCCAAAAGATGTGTTCTATGGTGAGCTACATCGCGGTACACCTGTTTATGGAGGTCAACAAAAGTGTGACAAAGACTTGCTCAAACCCTCCATGAAACTGTTTGCCACAAACACCAACTGCTAAGACCTCGCTGAGGCCAAAATGGCTGGCGCACGTTGATCAAGGAGGAGATAAAATCATACAAAACTGATCGTATGAGACACGCTGAACAAGAAAAGGCAGCTTGGAAACTGGGAATTTCTTGCACAGAAATACACTCAGATCTAAACTGTTCAGTATGCAATCACATGTTCTTTGCATGGATTGGTTTAGTTAGCCATCTACAGACCCACAAAGCCAACAACCCGTCCACACACAATCCAGAGAAGAGAACAGTCTTCTCTGATATTAAAGGATGAGCAACAAGGATGTCTTGGTGGATTCCATCAAAAATGAGTGACAAGAACGACTCTTAGTCACTCAGTTTTTGACTGCCATCTCCAGAAAGATTTACCATAAAGAACCATACCATTTATATGCCTTAATACTTAATGACATAAATAAAGTCCAAGACATCTTCAGTGACTTGGAATTGTTCAAGTATAAATCTCCTCTGCATATGAAGCACATGTGCACATATGTGCATGGTCTGTAACAATTACAGACCTCTCCATTCTTTGTAAGTGGAAAAACTTGCAAAACTGACAGTGGATCAAATACGTATTTGCGTTACGTATTTGCCTCTCTCTCTCTCTCTCTATATATATATATATATATATATATATATATATATATACGAGGTCTGTTAGAAAAGTAACGGACCTTTTTATTTTTTGCAATAACCTTATGGATTTGAATCACGTGCGATTGCATCAGCCAAGCTTGAACCTTCGTGTGCATGCGTGAGTTTTTTCATGCCTGTCGGTTGCTTCATTCGCCTGTGAGCATGCCTTGTGGGAGGAGTGATCCAGCCCCCTCGGCAGATTTTCACTGTCAGGAAAATGGCGGCGCGACTGCCGCTTTGCTAAATCAAAATTTTTTCAGAAACTGTGAGAGACCACCAGGTGGAAACGATTCGGAAAATTCAGATGGCTTTCGGTGAAGATATTATGGTGATCACACAGATTAAGGACCATTACAACCGGATTAAAGACTGCGCACAATGGTGGATGAGGAGCTGCGCTCGGAGCAGCGATCGAAAGGCTGAAACGACCAGATCATTTCCAAACTGAATGCTGTATTGATCCGGGACATCGTCGATCCAGACACCCCATGCCACATTGAACACCTCAGACTGGGGGATCCCGAGGCGTTCCCAGGCCAGTGTGGAGATATAATCTCTCCACCTAGTCCTGGGTTTTCCCCGAGGTCTCCTCCCAGATGGACGTGGCTGGAACACCTCCCTTGGGAGGCACCCAGGAGGCATCCTTACCAGATACCCAAACCACCTCAGCTGGCTCCTTTCAATGCAAAGGAGCAGCAACTCTACTCCGAGCCTCCCACGGATGACTGAACTTCTCACCCTATCTCTAAGAGAGACACCAGCCACCCTCCCGAGGAAGCCCATTTCGGCCGCTTGTACCCGCAATCTAGTTCTTTTGGTCATGACCCAACACTCATGACCATAGGTGAGAGTAGGAACGAGAGCTGCCCTTTTGACCCCTTTTGGGTCAGCTCCCTTTTCGTCACAACGGTACGGTAGAGCGAATGCAATACCACCCCTGCTGCGCCGATTCTCCAGCCAATTTCACGCTCCGTCGTCCCCTCACTCGTCAACAAGACCCCGAGGTACTTGAACTCCTTCACTTTGGGCAAGGCCGTATTCCCTAACCGGAGCAGGCAATCCATTGGTTTCCTGCTGAGAACCATGGCCTCAGATTTACAGGTGCTGATCCTCATCCCATCCGCTTCACATTTGGCTGCGAACCAATCCAGTGAGTCTTGGAGCTCACCGGCCGATGAAGTCAACAGGACCACATCATCTGCAAAAAGCAGTGATGAGAACCTGAGCCCACCAAACCGGAAACCCTCCTCCCCCCGACTACGCCTGATATCCTGTCCATGAATATCACAAACAGGATTGGTGACAAGGTGCAGCCCTGGCGGAGGCCAACCTCCACCGGAAACGAGTCCGACTTACTGCCGAGCACCCAAACACAGCTCTCGCGAGTACAGAAATTGGATGGCCCTGAGAAGGGAGCCCCTCACTCCATACTCCCGCAGCACCTCCTACAGTATCTCCCGGGGTACCCGATCATACGCCTTCTCCAAGTATACATACAACCTCAATGCCAATGAAGTTGGGACGTTGTGTGAAATGTAAATAAAAACAGAATGCAATAATTTGCAACTCCTCTTCAACCTATATTCAATTGAATATTTAATGTTTAAACTGATACACTTTATTGTTTTTGTGCAATTATTTGCTCATTTAGAAATGGATGCCTGCAACACATTTCAAAAAAGCTGGTACAGTGGTATATGTACCACTGTGTTACATCACCTTTCCTTCTAACAACACTCAATAAGCATTTTGGAACTGATGACACTAATTGTGAGTATCATGATTGGGTATAAAAGAAGCATCCCCAAAAGGTTCAGCCATTCACAAACAAAGATGGGCCGAGGATCATCACTTTGTGAACAACTGCATGAAAAAATAGTCAAACAGTTTAAGAACAATGTTTCTCAATGTTCAATTGCAAGGAATTTAGGGATTCCATCATCTACAGTCTATAATATAATCAGAAGATTCAGAGAATCTGGAGAATTTTCTACACGTAAGCGGCAAGGCCAAAAACCAACACTGAATGCCAGTGACCTTTGATCCCTCAGGCGGCAACGCATTAAAAACCAACATCATTGTGTAAAGGATCTTACGCATGGGCTCACCATTGTCAGTTAACACAGTTCGTCGCTACATCTACAAGTGCAAGTTAAAACTCTACCATGCAAAGTGAAAGCCATACATCATCAACATCCAGAAACGCCACCATCTTCTCTGGGCCTGAGGTCATTTGAAATGGACAGACACAAAGTGGAAAAGTGTGCTGGGGTCTGATGAGTCCACATTTCAAATTGTTTTTGGAAATCATGGACGTTGTGTCCTCCGGACAAAAGAGGAAAAAGACCATCCAGATTGTTACCAGCGGAAAGTTCAAAAGCCAACATCTGTGATGGTATGGGGGTGTGCTAATGCCCATGGCATGGGCAACTTACACATCTGTGATGGCACCATCAATGCTAAAAGGTACATCCAGGTTTTGGCGCAACACATGCTGCCATCCAAGCAACGTCCTTTTCAGGGACGTCCCTGCTTATTTCAGCAAGACAATGCCAAGCCACATTCTGCGTGTGTCACAATAGCGTGGCTTTGTAGTCAAAGAGTGCGGGTACTAGACTGGCCTGCCTGCAGTCCAGACCTGTCACCCATTGAAAATGTGTGGTGCATTATGAAGCGCAAAATATGACAACAGAGACCCCGGACTGTTGAACAACTGAAGTCGTACATAAAGCAAGAATTGGAAAGAATTCCACCTACAAAGCTTCAACAATTAGTGTCTTCAGTTCCCAAACGCTTACTGAATGTTGTTAGAAGGAAAGGTGATGTAACACAGTGGTAAACATACCACTGTCCCACATTTTTTGAAACGTGTTGCAGGCATCCATTTCAAAATGAGCAAATATTTGCACAAAAACAATCACGTTTATCAGTTTGAACATTAAATGTCTTTGTGGTGTATTCAATTGAATATAGGTTGAAGAGGATTTGCAAATCACTGTATTATGTTTTTATTTACATTTTACACCACATCCCATCTTCACTGGAATTGGGGTTGTATATATGCATATGCATAAGGAGCCACAAACCTTTTCACAGCACAGTGCATTACTGGAGCCTAAAGCTGCAACAAGTGTCGAGTGGCACAAGTTGGGGCTTTGGCAATGCAAGGAAAAACTGAGAAACAGAGCAACAATGAATGTGAGGGGGGAGCAAGGCTAACTTGAAGACCGAAAAAAAAACCAAGGAGTGAGCGAGAGTGAGAGAAAGAGAGAGAGAGTAATGATCTACACATGGATCCATGCTGGAGCCTCAACATAGTAACCATATACACATGACGGGGCCTCCTGGGACTCATCAGTAAGACACAGCTGTGAGTTGGCCAGCAGAATTCTATTAGCAACAACTCTGCACACATGCCGTGGAGCTCGTGTACACACGTACACAGAGTGGTAATTTGGGCATTTGAATTTGCTTTGGCATACTACAATGACCACAATCCTTACAGTGGGCTGACGACATTGTCGATAGTTGATTTAGAAAATGCAGGATCACTTGAATAATGATACATTTTGTTAATTCATAGGTTGACTGAAGGGTCTTGAAGATTTAGTCAACGGATCAAAAGCAGGTCTTGATGGGCTGGACTGGCACAATTACATTAATTATTAAAGGAAAGTGCCCCTCAAAACTTTGCATCTGAAAATTATGTAGTAACCACTGATAACAACTGAATTTGATCAAACATTTTGTCAAACTTTGCCTTCATGCTATAGAAAAAATGCATATGCTCAGAAGGTCAAGCATGTGGCCTCATAGAGCATTTTAAAAATGTAGTTATCATAAAGCAATGCACACATACAAACTAGAAGGACACTCAATACAGTGTTTTATACTTATGACTCCTCTTTGATCTTGATATCTGAACTTTGGTACAACTGCTGAACTTTGATCCTGATCCATGATGGCTTTTGAGTCTGACTTTTTTTTATCATAAATGTTGACCTTTGTTTTTGATTGCTGAAATGTTATCTGATCCTGAATTTTGTTCCTGATCATTCATCTTTGATCCTGATTACTGAATTCTGAACCTGTTTGCCGATCTCTGATTCACCTCTTGACCCAGACCCATGGCAAAATGAATCGGTTCTTCCTTTGTCTATCTCACCTCTCCATCCAAGTTTCATAAAAAGTGGTTCATTAGTTTTTGCTTAATCCTGGAAACAATTGAAAACATAGCACAACATAACACAAGTGAAAACATAGCTTTTTCTGGTGGAGGTAATAAATAAATTTAATATAAATAAAATAAACAAATATACACAACTCACTCACTCATCACTCGTTTAATTTTTTCCACCCGAAGCGCGAAGCCCTCGGCATACTGCTGCGTAGGGAGAAAAAACTCGGCGTAGAGCTGCTCAACTCGGTGTAAATGGTACGCCACAATATGCAGCTCTACGTTTACGCCGGTGTGAAACAGGCTTAATTACTCACAGATTTCATCTTGTCTGTTTTCAAGAATATTCTCGATTCGCCTTGACTACTGAGTAGTCTTCTAGAATATTCTTGAACTGCTAGAACTGTCCAGAATATTCTAGAAGTCTCCAGCATTATCTAGAACTTTCAAGAAACTTTTAGAACTTTCTAGAATGTTCTCGGACTGTCCAAAAGTAGTCATACAAGTATAAAAGCACAGGTGACTTGAACCAACATTTCAGTTTATGTTATTGCTGAGTAAGAGGATAACAAATCATAGTTAAACAGCAATTATTTGACTTAGATGGCATCAAGAGGTTGTTTGCACCCAGCAGATGCATTTTGCTATGTGTGTGGACAATTTATAAAGACAAGAGCGAGAAAGTATTCTGTGAAAGCATGTCGTAAGATGTGCGAGGCCTACAAGGCATACTTTGGCATGCCTGTTGGGGATCAAGACAAGTCCTTGGCAACTCATTTCACATGCGAATATTGCAAGAAAACTCTGGAAGGTAAGGTGAACAATTGCTGCTTGCTTACATGGCAGGGCTTTATTTTGTAGAATTTCAATGATTTGGATCTAGTACAGTTTAAGGAGATGCAATTGACAAAATTTCACATATGTCAATGTACTATAGGAAAATATGTTATATGTTAATATCATACCCTGTATTGAGTAATGTGTACACAACTTTTAAATTTAGATGATTAATTATATTGCTATGTTACAGGTTGGTACAGGGGAGAAAAGAGAGCCATGAAGTTTGCCATCCCACGAATTTGGCGGCAACCGACTGACCACTCAAGCAACTGCTACTTCTGCATGGTGGATCCTACCAAACGTCGCACTGGCAAGAATGCACCAGAAATCATTTATCCAGACCTTCCTTCTTCCATTGCCCCAGTACCACACTGCCCTGAGCTGCCTGTTCCTTCTCCCCTGAAGAGGGATCAGCCACCTTCAGAAGACAGCAAGTCAGACAGCGAGGAAGATATCGGAGATCCAGATTATGGTTTCACAGATGCGGTTGAGGAGAGAAGGCCATACTTCCCTAACCAGAACGACGTCAACGATCTGATCAGAGACCTTGGTCTTACCAAGTCCAGTGCTGAGCTTCTAATATCCAGGCTCAAGCAGTGGAACTTGTTGGATGAAGGCGTGCAAGTCACACATCAGAGAAAGCGTCACAAAACATTTTCCAACTTCTTCAGTCAGCAAGATGGCCTGTGCTTCTGCAACAATGTGGCTGGTCTATTCGAGGCGATAGGTATCACCTGTAACCCGAGTGAATAGCGCCTATTCATAGACAGTTCATCCCAGAGCCTCAAAGCTGTGCTGCTTCAAAACGGAAACAACTACCCGTCTCTCCCTATGGCTCACTCTGTGCATCTCAAAGAGGACTACACCAGTGTCAAGATGTTGCTGAGTGCCTTGAAGTATGATGACTATGGATGAGACTCATCGGAGACTTTAAAATGGTGTCATTCCTGATGGGCCTTCAAGGCGGTTTCACGAAATTTCCTTGTTTCCTTTGCTTCTGGGACAGCCGTGACACTAAGGCGTACTATCACATGCAAGTGATGTTTTTTTATCAGACCGAATGAATGAAAATATAAAAATTTCCTTGTTTTGTCACAATAAACTTGAAATTTTCTAGGCTGTGCTCATAAAATCAAAGTTTGTGCTGAATGTAGTCATTTTTCCATAGGCTTTAGACATAAGCAGTTGAAATATAACACTTAGAAGCCAGGAAGAAAAATTGTGTTACATTGTGTAATATATAGCGAATATATGATGAACCATCATGGTTATATAACGCATGTAGTGAGGAAACTGATCCGACACATTGAGATTGTCACGGCAGTATTACGGGTGTATTATGAATGCATTGCGCACGTGTTGCGTGTGCACGGCATCTGCATTGCAGTCATAAAATAAGCTCACTCACTCCTTTCGGCATCACTATTCACACCAACAATACAGCCTCTGGAGCATTTGCTGGACTTGGACAAGTTGATCACACAGTTAATGTTCATCTTGTCATGCGAGGGTTAACTGTTCATGAGTTTGGGGAGCAGGAGGGGAGAAGCCACTCAGGAGTAAGACGGTGTTTTTTCTTTTTTTCTTTTTTTTGAGAGTGTCACAGAAAACAGACTTCAGCGTGAGTTGTGGCTAAACAGCAACTCTTCCTTTTGTTGGTGTTAAATAAAAGTCCTGGACTGCAGCAGCTATTACATCTTTGTGGATTTACACAGCCGGACTGGCAGTGACTGGCAGGTACATTGATTTCTACCACATATAGTACTTTGGGTTTACGTGACGTGTTTGTTATGCATTCAAAGATTGTCCATAAATCAGCTGCAAAGCAGATGTAATAAAAACACTTTATTCATGGCCAATCTGTATGCATTCGCTACAACATATTTTAGTTTGTGATGTGGACATGATAGGCATGATATATATCTGTTTTACACACTGTCCCGGTCCGCTGCCAAGCCGCAAATCCCCGTCAGTTGCGGATATCAGCGGTTAACGGCAGATATACAGTGCATAGAGTGAGTATGTATTGTGTATGAATTGAGTATATATGGAGTATGTAAGGCGGATATTATCCGCATCCAGATTTTTGAACAGCTCAAAAATCCTGGGTGTGGACATGAGTGCCTCTGCGGATGATCATGGGAGTGTTCGGATGATGGCCGACTCATACAGGCATGTTACACAGATATTGCGGATGTTTGGCGAATATGGGCCAATTTTGTGCGCAATCCATACGCAAATTCTCCTAAACGCCAGTGGGACAGGGCCCTTAGACAGAGTAGACTGGCTGCTATTGTTGTCATAGAAACATCCCAAAAAACAAAAACAAAACACTATAAATGAACTCGGCCTCAGTGAAAGTCAAAATAAGCCATTTTGAGGAGTTGAAACCTCCACTAACATAAATGTTGATGAACACATGGCTAATAGTATATAATCTGGTTAGCCCGTTAGCGCACGTTATTCCCCAAACCAGCAGTTGCTGTTGATTGCAGTTTTTTCAATGTTTTAAGACTTAAAGGCCAGTCACACCAAATGCAAAGTGCTGAAAGTCATTCTGAAACCCATTATTTTCAATGGCTAGCCCCTCACAAAAGCTGGAGCTAAGCAAAGTGGCAGGCTCCGGCGCTGCTCAGTTGTGAATGCACTACTGCCGCTCAGCATCAGTGTGCCTTAGTCAAAGTTCAAGCAAATTCAACTTTTACCATGCCCCGCTATGATGAATACACATATAACCAAAACACAAAAACAACAAAGTGAAGAAGCTAATGTGCATCAGAACAGAAAAAAAGCTCATGTTAGTTTTGGAAAGGATGGTTTTCCAAAGAAAAAATCCTGACTCATGTACACTTTAATTTGACCTCAACTTAATGACTGAGTCATTTTTTTTTTCATTTTAAAGTCAAAATACACTAAATTATTCTAAAACCTATGTGTCCAGTTGTAGACTAAATAAAATAGCATGAAAGAAATGTGCACAATTTTAAGCAGGGTAGAATAATTTACAGTGGGTAAAATAAGTATTGAACATGTCACCATTTGTTTCAGTAAATACATTTCTAAAGGTGCTATTCACATGAAATTTTCTCCAGATGTCACAAACAATCAAAGTAATACACACATACATAGAAATCAAACCATAAATGTCCATAAATTTTAATAAGAGTAGATTAATTTACAGCAGGTAAAGTACGTTTTGAACAATACTATTGTCCGGCTCAGCTGCGATATATAGCATATTGGTGTTCACCTGCGTATTAAGCAAAGTGGAAACATACTGAATTCAATTTAGGTAAGGTGCTACCTACTGCTACATCAGTGGGGAAAGAATATAGAGACCATAAGAAAGATAATACTATTTTGAGAGATACTTTGAAAACTTGGTTTGAGATTGTAAAATAAAATGGAAGGAGATAGTAAATTACTAATATGGCCCTCTCTAACACCTAATTTTGGCCCTAATGTGTTAGATGACATGTTCACTGAATGGAATGAGGGAACTGAATGGAAAGAGGGGAATAACAGCAATATGTACACTTGTTGAAGGGAAAACCTTCAAGACCTTTGACAAACTCAAACAAGAGTTTAAACTTGAAAACAGAGATCTGTACTGCTACCTACAACTATGACACTTTTACGAAAAAGAAGTGCGTAAGCACTTACCAGCGGGGATTACATGACATGATTTTATGCTTGACAGATACATATAAAAGAATTCCATCAAAAATGCTGAAGAGGATGTGGACATGAGAACGCCAATCACTCACACATCTTTTGGTCATGTGCAAGATACAAACATTTTGGAACAATGTCATTCAAATGAAGGAGGGAATTTTAAATCAAAAAAATACCCAGGGATCCACGGATTGTATATCTGGGACTTATACCTTGACAAGGAACTGGCTGAAAAAGCGACCCTTCAATGTAAAGACAATGGCTGGACATTGTTGAAGATATTGTTGAATATATTGCTGAATATATATCATGGAAAAATAAACTGTTCACTTGAGAATCAGAGAAGACGACTTCGAACAGAAATGGCAGAAATGGACTGACAATGCAAGACTAAATCCCAGCCACAATGGACTTAAAAAAAGAACAAGAATGTGGAAAACCTCCACAGTTTGTTGTTGTTACCGCCGCCAACAAAGTTGGAGGTGGTTATGTTAATTTTTGTTTTGATTTTGTGTTATTGTTGTTCTATTGTTTTTGAAAAATGGATAAATAAAAAGTTTAAAAAAAACAAACTCAAATGTGGGAGTTTGTACTGACATTCATGCTCTGTTCAGTTTTAACCACCTTTAGGGGAGGTGATGGTCTCGTGTTTAAGGGCCCCTTCATACATAGTACAAATGTGGTTGACTTGCACATGAAGTGCACATGAAGCAGGAATCGTGTGCAAAATGTGTAAAATCGCAGCTGTCTCTCACGCTTCGTACACCTGTTGCTACAACTATTTGGGCACACCAGTATACCATGTACAGTGGCATTTGACCGCCAAACATGGTGTGTATTATGGCATCCAAAGAGTTAAATTTTGTCCTCATCTAACCAGACTATATTCTCCCAATATTTCCATCTGATGCAGATGGAAAAGCACTATATAAATGCAGATCATTTACCATTGATCAGGGCGTCTGATGAGCACACCGACATGCAGCGACGGCGCTTTTATTTTAGAGTCACAACACTTACTCAGGTTTGATCAGACATGAGAGAGACAGAGAGAGCGAGCGACCAACCTGATGTTTCTGTTCCGTTTCTGGTTTTCTGGATTTAGGAGTTGAGGTTTGATTACCTGTTCTGAGTGCACACAGGTCCATCAGTTAGATCAGCTGTTCTGAGCACACAGAGGCGCTGCGGTTGTGTGATCATGCCCTCCAGCTGATTCACTTTGGATGCAAGCACTCAGTTTTTGGATATGCACAGGAGCGCTGTGTTGCACAGACCTGCTTAAAACTGCGTAGTTTCTGTGTCCAGGGCTCTACGGCGAAAAAATTAAACGTTTAATTTTTTCCACCCGAAGCGCGAAGCCCTCGGCATACTGCTGCGTAGGGAGAAAAAACTCGGCGTAGAGCTGCTCAACTCGGTGTAAATGGTACGCCACAATATGCAGCTCTACGTTTACGCCGGTGTGAAACAGGCTTAATTACTCACAGATTTCATCTGGTGTCTTTGCTTTCCATGTCTGTTTGTGCCTCCCTACCTTCAGGTGTTTAATACTTTTTTCTTTACTTAATACTTAATACTTTTTTCAGATTATTACACATAACTTAATTTCTGTACTTATTTGTTTTGGTTTCCTTATATGTGTGCATTACTGACATCTGGTAAAAATGTCATATCAATAGCACCTTTACAAATATATTTACTGAGAAAAATGGTGACGTGTTAAATATTTTACTTGTTGTATATATCTGCATTTCAACCAGGAAAGACACAGCAAATAAATGTAAATATGTATCATAAACACAACAGGAAGTGATGAGACAATTACTGCAGCTTTTCTGTTAAAGATGAAAGTACATTTAGCACAATCACATTTTATTTGCTCTTTATGGGTATTTGTCCAGCAAGTGTGCATATATGTGGATTAAATGTATATGTTTTAGGCAAAAAATAACAAAAGTACACCAAACAATTTACAATAAATAAATCAAAATAATAATGAAGTCAGCAGTACACTGATGAGTCTTGTTGAAAGGTCTTTTTGCTGTATTACTTTTGGTTTTACCAGCAGGTGGATTCAACTCACATTCCATTTATAAATCCTTTATCCTTCATATATAAACAAACAAACAGACAAACATATATATATAAAAAACGGCATTTTTTTTGCGGCTGATTTGTGGTGATACGTCACTGAATGTGGCATATTTGTGGCATTCATGGCTTGCCATGTGCAAAGGCAGCGTTGTGTGCACAAAAAGGCTTGACAGAAGTGTAGAAGAAGAAACTGAAGAGTAAAACTGCTAGGCTAAGAGCTAAGCATGTCATTCTGCTGTTCGTATGGGTCTGTAAATGTTAATAAAGTCAGTAAATGAAACAAAGGCTACATAGTTTATGACAACAACCGGGAAGTAAACAAAACATTTGAGCCGTCTCTTGGCAACAGCATGTGCGAGGCCGTTATGCCCGTGCAAACCGGCAAGCGGATCTGCTTGAAGCTTGAAGCAAGAAAGTGTGAAGTGCCTTGGGGCAGCTTTGTTGTGATTTGGTGTTATATAAATTAAAATAAATTGAAACTGAAAGGCTGTTATTTGTCACTTTTATGTTTTCCCTCCTTCCTCTCCTGTCATATTTTAAAAGTTTTTGCAGTCCGCATACTGATTACATTTTGATCATGGAATAAATACGTTTGGCAGAAAAGGCCGCAAATCTTCACAACACGGAGTCAGAAAAATAGGTTCAAATGACTTGCAATTCACGGAGGAAACCACGCAAACTTCAGAAGTATTTTACCTGAACGGACGCCTGTTGTAACGACGAGGAAATGTAAACTGTGATTATTAAAGTAGACCTGCATTGAAATAAATGCAGTCAGATCTTTGGACCAAAAAATGACTTACATTTACACATAAGACCCTTCTGAATGTAGTAAAGTAAATCTGGAAGCCCAGATCTGTCATTCAACGGAGAAATCTTCATTTAAAAATAACAAATTTACAGCTAACATTTAGCCCTCCACAAAACTGTCCCTCTCATCATGGACGCTGCCGAGACGTCACGGAGAAGACCCTCTCTCCCAGCATGCATTGCGCGCCAACTGTAATTTGTGGATTTACGTCAGTTTGCATCTGCACCTTTTTCTTGTGTTATACGGAAGGATCTACTTTTTTAAAACTTCATATTGTCTTACGGCACATTTGGTGAGTACACATTTCTTTTATTTGTGCTTAAAAATTATTTTGGGGGACTTTTTCATACGCCCGTTTGATTGAGTGGTGTCGCAATGAAAATCTACTGTCTTTCTCCTCCGGTACCATCGCGGGATATGGAGGCGAGACCCGCAAAGAATCCCAGTAATTAAAAATATATAAACCTCTCTCAGCGTCCATGGAGCTCTGGGGCTCCGATTGCTGAGACGTGCAGTGCTGTGGATTTTGCCGCAAGAAAACAGCGAGCGTAATCTCAGGACTTGTGCCAAGTGTGCTGCAGCTCCATTCAGTAGACAGAGAGGTGATGCCGGTGTTGTGCACTGAATCTGGCACAACACCGGCTGCAAAGCAGACACGGGCAGTGTGAGTGGCCTGCGTCGGCGGTTAACGATCTCGTTAATGAGCCCGCAGACTTAATAAGCGCAGCGGAGGCAGAGAGCGGGAGAGGAAGAACGGCGCGTGGACACGTGGTTTGTTTATGATCCGAAGCACAAACGTGTTGTGGTTTTGCAGGCGAGAGAATGGAGCTACTCTGGTTAGCTGTGTAGGCAAACACCGACACAATGTCTCCCACCTCTTCACCATGTCTTCACTGGGATTCATGCCTACGCACACTAAATATATTTGTGCTTTTGCCTGATTCAGGGTTTTGGCACACGCCAACTTTTAGTAGAAAGTCAACGTAAGTCTTTGTACATGAGGCCCCTGATTTAAGATGAATTTGCCACAGCTTCACACCTCTGTGACATACATAATTGGAATTACAATGCCCCCAGATCCTCTAATTTACTTCAAATTATTAAAAGCATACCCATCTCCCACACACACACACACACTTGCCATAGCCATTGATCAGTGGTGGGCACACTTCCAATAATCCGGTAACAGATAATTATCGAAGATAATGTTTTCATTATCGGATTATCTTTTTAGATAAATTTAAAAACCATCATCGGACTAATTATCTTCCGATGAATTAAAGTCCGATAACGTACTAAACTAAGCTGAACAGTGAAAAACATTTTTAAAATTGTTAAAGCTGTTGAGACCTACCTGGTAAAAGTTTCCAAATAAGTATGTTGTTCTATCCTCTGCAATCAGAAACCATTCTATCGTCTGTAAGCAAAGGAGAACTGGTGACCAAAAAAAAAAAAGTCATTTCCTTTAACACCATACTAATATAATCGCAATGTCACCAAGTCATCCAGAGGCATACATGTTTAACTTATGGTTCAAATTTTAACCACTCATTTTAGACAAGTTATTTAAAATTACTGTCATGTCTGAAGTTTATAAAGTGAAAATATCAGATATATGTTTTCGTTTTAAAGTAATGTGCTAATTTTTAAGGTTTTGTGAGCACATGCTGTGCCAGGCAGAAATGCATTATGGGTAGCATAAGGTAATTTCAGACGTTCACGACAGGACAAATGCATTTCAGACACTCTGTTCAGGGTCCACAGATAACAGCATTACATTCTAGTGCCTAAAACTCTCGTGAATATATTCTCTGGGTTTATAGACGTTAGTGTATTTGCGTTTGTTAAATTCCACGCATCTTAAATGTAGCAGACACGGATTATCTGGAATTTTGTTTGACATTTTTTCAAGGCCGCTACTGCCATCTACTGGCCAGGAGTGTTCATGGCAGTATTAAACGTCTGGGTACATGGCTGCTCTCAAAGTGTTGGTATTGTCCATTGTCCAGGCGCTTTTTGTGTGCATATATTTGTTAACTTTGTATTCTAAAACTACGGTTAGAAGTAACTCCGACTCCTTATCGGTCCACACGAACAAGGTTGGCGCCATGTTTTTAGTTTTTGTGGAAGTGACGACAAGAGAATAAGGCTCCTGATTGGATAGAATTTTAATCAGTACCGCCACCCAAAGGTTTGGCAGACTAATTACAACACATTTATACGGTTCGATGTGGATGGATTTTTTTTTAAACGACGTAGTGTGGATGAAGTTTTTTCCCCAAACTGAAAGGGTAAGATATTCGGTTTAACAAATACCCGACAACGTGTGTACATGGCCTTATGTCTGTGAAAGGCACTATATAAATAAATTTACTTACTTACTTACTAATATTGATTGCACGTTTTACAACATCAGAAAAGTTTTAAAACATGCAATTGAGATGACACTTCCAGGGCTCCGTAAAAATGCCTGTTTTTACAAATAAAAATGGAATATTTTACAAAAGCACATTTATCTTTAAACCGACACACGACACACGTCACATTAACGTGTTGGTTTACATAATGTATTACTGAACCAATCACTGTTTAGCACTTTTACCCAGAATGCTTTGCGGTCTGTGTTTGTTACAAAACTTCAGAATTAGTGCCTTATTCAACATTAAAAGATATATGTTATATTTTAACTTTGTACAAATGACAAAATTAACATTAATGGAGTTATTCTATCAGTATTTTCAAAAAACCATAAGTTAGTATGATTTTATTTTTCAAGACCTCCGCCTAACCGGAGTGTTGAAATTGATAGGGAGCTGGCCTTATGGCTGTTCTTGGTGTGTCTCTGTGGTGGGAGTGCTGTTGTAAACAAGAGCTTCCAGCAGGAGTGGAATGTTGAAAGAAAAATGATTATGATTAGTAAAGAGTTGATTTCGTGGGTGCTCTCAGGATCTGTCTCTGCTGCTTCCTGCAGGGGGCAGCATGGTCAAACATTCTTACTGTTGGGAAAGTGTAGTGACACGGACCCACAACAGGGGGCGTAAATGAACGGACAATAGAGGAAGTTAAATGTCAACACTTTACTGTTGTGAATGACACAACCACACACAGCAGATTATAGAATAAATACAAGTCAATGAATAAAGGTGTCGTGTGGGCAGGCTCGACGATAGGAGACGTCCGTCTGCTTTTATCCAGGGTAAAGTGCAGATGATCGGTGACAGCTGTCATAGTTGATGAATGACAGCTGTCACCTCGGCTGTTCCTGTACAGCGGCAGCGCCCCCTCGTGCCTGAAGCCAGCACTTCAGGCAGGGCACCCTCTGGTGGTGGGCCAGCAGTACCTTCTCTTCTGGCGGCCCACACAACACTTACTTATTCTTTAGGTCTTTTACCGCTTTTGATGCTTTCAAAAGCGATCGTGTTAAAAATCAATTTCAGCTCTTTAGTAACTGCAAATGTCCCATAGACAACACCGGAATTTATCGATTATCTGTAACTTCCGATACATTTTTGGGTGGTTTATCGGTTTATCTTTATCAAAGATATCTTTTCAGTTATCTTATTATCTGTTATCGAAGTTAATTTTTTGGTTATCTGTGCCCACGCCAGTCTTGTCAAAACGTCTTTTTGCTGTTTTACTTTCAGTTTTCACGACTGACTTATTTGCAATTTCCAGCCACCATACCAAGGTGCACACATTTCAAGTTCGGTGGCTAAGAGAAAAGAACGTCACTGGTACACTTATCAGTCTTATCAAAAGGTGTGTTTGGTGTTTTAGCTCTTTTACTTTCAGTTTTCACTCACTCTAAAAAGACATTCAGTGGCTTTTTATATATCACAGTAAGAAACAGCTGTATTGCTTTAACAAAATCTCTGAAACACATTCAAATTATTGTTTGAGCTGGACATACAAAATGAAATGCCTAAACGTTTAACAGTTAATTTTACCTTAACTTTACATTTATTGTTTAAGTTTGTTTCATGGAAATAAATTAGCATTTGGTTAACAAATTATATTTTTGGAATATCCTTAATTTGTTTGGTAAATTTCATTCAGAATATTTGGAAAGGACTACTTATACTGATCATTTTTACTTTGATTTACCATGATTACCAAGTATATTTAAATGATTTCACAGGTTTTTACTTTACTCAATATTTGTAAGTGTAAAAATGTTTCACCAGTCACAATTAAGTAGAGCACAGTTAAGGTTTTTAGAGTGCATTGATTTGCACTTGTCAGCCAACATACCAGGTGCAAACACTTCAAATTCAGTGGCTGAGAGAGAAGGATGACAAATCAGACTACACAAAGGCCAGTTTTTACACACATTGTGATGTGCACAGAAGCACGTATTTGGCACACGTTCTGTGCATCTAAATGCTGTTTTTTACGCAACTTTTTAAGAGCTCCACACTGTGCCGTGATACACGGTGTATTTTTGACACAGCGCGCTCTGAGCTGTCTGCTCAGTCTGCATCAGGGCTGCAAGGGACCGAATGGAGATCACAGTGACATCCGCCCGCCTGCCGCCTCTACTGCATTTTACCACACAATGTGCAATTTATTTTATTTTTTGTTTAACTCTCTGGGGTCCGAGGGCATTTTTTGGACAGTTCACTCACCTGGCATAAATATTTTATTATTGCTGTTAACAGCTCACCCTGCATCCCACAGTCAAGTAGTATGTCTCTTTTTTCAGGACAACCTATACTTTCAGAATATATATGCTATAGTGGTGTTTTATAAGTGTAATAAAGGTTTACAATCAGAAATAAGAAAGGAAAAAATAAAGCAGAAATAATTTTCACACACATTTATTCAAAACGCACAGCAAACTATAGTAAACAACTATTTTGACACATTATAAAGGTATTTGGGGATCTTGCACAAAAGAATGTAAAAATAAAGGTTCTAACAATAAAGACAAATGCACATTTTGAACAATAAATACAAAATGGTCTGTGCGTTTTATTGCTCTTTACGCATCAATTATGACACAACATTCACAACAAATAGTGAAGTATCTCATCCATTGAGACTCTTTGGCTCACCACGTGAGATCACTCTGCCGTACAAGTGGTATTGGAAAACCATGTGTCAGTGAACAACTTCCTGAATGTACACTCACATTGCACATGTCATCACACAGATTCTATGCAGAGTACAAACATGGTGGACAGCTGGCTCGAAAGTCCATGGAGTTTACGTTCAACAAAAAAAGTACATTTCTATCCCATATCATTAAAACGTTATCTATAATTTAGTAAAACTTGTACTCAGCCGTCATATACGACGGCGTCAGCCCCAGAGGGTTAAGAGGCCTTTACGCCACTTTTTAAGGGCTCCATTGCAGTGTGGAAAACAGTGTATTTTTGTCACATTTTCGGTGCATTTAACAGCACCGTCTTTACGAAACGGTGATAATTAAGAAAATGCTGCTTGTTTTTGCTCTAGAAGATGGTGTTAAGTTTCACAATGAGAACCACTTCAGATGAGAACTCTCTGCCTGTACTTCTGTTTTTTGCCACCAGGTGTCGCCATTGTATGACAGAAAGCTATCAATCCGGTGTTTACCACAAGGTGACTTTTCATTTAAATGTTCCCAAGATTTGTGAAGTTTGATCCAATTATCAGTCGTAAATATTATTGGAACCACTCCAAAAAACAAAGGCTTTGAGACACAGGCAGTCTGCATGATCTGACCAAATTTCAAGTCAATCAGAAGAAAAATGCTCCAAATTTAAGCTGAACAAACGAATAAACAAACAGACAGACAAACATATAAACAAACAAACCAACAGACAGACCAATAGAGCCTTGTCGAATTACTTCGAAACAAAAAAACAGACAGAACAACAACCTTGACAACCTTCGACAACACTAAAAAATTTTTTTTAAAAATCAGTCGATTTTTTTTCCCAGCTAACATAAGCTATTTACTGCTAAAGGCTAGGCTAATGTTAGCTTTAAAGACTAAGGAGCATTCAGTAGTGCACAAATATCAAATTTTATTTTAAATTTAATCATTCATCTCAGATAAATTGTTGGTCCGTCTCCACAAACTACTGCCTCATGAGCCCGGTCACTGTGAAAACAGTTCCATCACAGTCATAAGTCCCAAAATTGGCACAAGCTCTTTTGTTTTTGCTGCTCATCTAATTTTTCTTACTCTCAGATTAAGTACTTATGCTTTTTTTTCAGGGAGAGATGTACCTTAACAAACACAGTAACTTTTTAGAATCTGCTTCCTCAGCAGCGACTGACATGTGAAGGGGTAACAGTGTGAAGGGGTCCACGTTCGCCTGCGGCAAACTTGGCAGCAAGCTCCATGCTTCACGTGTTTGCTGTGAAAAACCCATATCGCAATTTTTGTAATTTTTTTAAAAACAAATGTAAGGTTACGTTCAACATCTGACCTGAAATTTTACTGTGCTAAAGACAAGAGTAAATAAATGAATGGAATCCACTTCAATATTGCAAACGGAAATATGTTTTAACTTATCTAGTCCCAATGTACAAAGGTTGTAAATAACACAATTGCAAGTTCTGACCAACAAGCTGTCTCAGTACAGTGAATGCAACATTAGTGTTGTTGAGGGTGATGACTCTGCCAGAGTGGTTGGCAGAGTACTGTCTCACTGCCATGCACTTAATCCAGCCACAGGGGGAGGGTGGGTAAAGAAGAAAAATAAATAAATAAATAAAGTAAGAAAGAAAGAAAGAAAGAACAAGAGCAGAAGTTGAAAGAAACAGAAACCACCAGCTTTTATGGAACTGAATCCTCCAATACTCTCTGGCTAGGCAAACGTTACAGGATATTAGACAGTTCCATGCTCACCCGCCCCTCACCCCTCCAACTGCTCTTTTCTCTGCTTTATTTTTTCATCCTCCCCTCCTTTTTTGGTTTCCAACAAGGCAAGCCTTTAGCCGAACTCTGGAGAGGTGTAAAAGTAATACCATGTCAACAAGTGCCTTTTACTCTAACCCACTTTACACATATGCACTAAAAATGGGGTCAATCATCTGCAAGATGGAGTTGAGTATACACTGTTCCACAGTGTGTGCCAGAAGACATTCGACAACAGAGAAAACCACAGACTGATCTGCACAAAGGACTTCAAAAACAACTACAATACAAAGCTTCACATTGTAATGTGAAGCTGAGGTGTCGGGCTGAAGCTCCATGCCTACATCAGTATTCATTTTACAGTTCTACACTATATATAAGACTAGATAAAGCGGTAGGAGCTGTATGAGTCAGACTGACCCCAAATGACTTTCTCACAATCTGTAATCTCTTGATTTGCACTCTATGGGGCTGACTTTAGCCAGAGAACAGAAAGCAATCGTGACAAAAACATGAAATAGCATTCAAAAAGTATAGATTTATAAGAGTAGGAAGGGTGAAACAAGTGGGCTCAGAGTAGAGGGAGAGAGACATGCAGAGAGAGGGTGAGAAAGAGAGAGAGGAAAGTAGCCCAGCCCAGTTGCCTGGGGAGAAAACTGCTCTGCTGCTGACTCAGGACTCTCTTTGTTTGACAATATGCTCCCTCTCTCTCTCATACAGTCTCAAACTTATCGTATTTTCCAGAGAATAAGTCACTTATTTATTTATTTATTTTACTAATTTCAATGGTCCTGGGACTTATACTCCAGTATGAGTTATATACCAAAAAAAATCCCACATTTGTTATTAGTAATAATTATTATGACTACCTTATCAGGAATCAAAGCACTAAATGAAATAAATTCTAACAATAACAGAATAAATACTAAGAATAAATACTAATAATAAAAAGTGCACAACAACAATGGAAAAAAATCCCAAATTACAGATCTGGTAATAGAGGAAAGAGATGTGATTTATACTCCAATGTGATTTATAATCAGGTGTGACTTGTATATTGGTTTTTCCTCTTCAAGAGGCACTTTTTTTAACAGGTGAGACTTGTACTCTGGAAAATATGGCCTTCTTCACAGTGACCATCTTTTTTTCCTCACATGCACTTTGAGAAGTCTTTCTGTTGGGGGGGGGGGGGGGGAGCAGATTTTCAACAACTATTTGAGTCTGTGACCTACTCTACATCCTTCTCTCTCCTCTGTAAACCTCTTCTATGTGGATAGTGGTGGTTGTTTCACCACTTATCCCCTGCACGTGTCTCTACTAAACCTGTTGCCTTTTCCCTTCCTGTCCACTGACATGCTTCTCCTTGTGTATTATCCTCTACTTGGCATTGTCTTCACATGCAACGTTAAAGAGATAAAAGCGTACAGTCTAATAAATCTACAAGGGTTTCTTTTTTCTTTTCATGCTCTGCTAATTTCATGATCATGATCACGATCCTGACCATAACTCTGGACTGTTCCCTTCCAGCAGCAGCAATTTACAGATGTTGACTGGCTAGATTCAGCTATATTCTCCATAAAGACAGATGGGGGGGAGACAGAAACAAATGGAACTTGTCCAGAAAATGGGGAGATCCTGGGCATCTGCAATTATGGAGAAGGTGGAGTGTCACATTAAATCAGTATACTGCACTGAAAGGAATCAAGGGAGACCAAAAGACGACAGACTGACTGTTAGCAGGCTTTAAGACAGAGATGGTGATTTCAGAAGCTGGACTTAAACCCATTCATACAGTGGCAATGCTGACTCACAAAGACACCAACTGACTGTATGTAGAAATACACTCACACAGAAAACAAAAGGGAGCTAAACAGGGCCTCAGGGAAGTGAGGAGGAAAAATGAGCCAAGAGGGAGAGCACTGATAAGCATAAGGTGAAGCAACACACCCTGACAGAGGGAGGAGGGAGGCACATAGAGCAAGAGGATGAAAGAGGAAAACTTATATGCTCATCTTGAATAGAAGAGAATGTCCTCTTCAAGAAGGAAAGCCTGCCTGATATCACAGGAAAAGAGGCAATTAGGAGAAAGATGATGTGGCTCAAGCGCTCACTGAGTTCATGCTGCATAACTGCTGAGCAAAGGACTCAGGATGGATGTAACAGATAAGGAAACAGACAGCTTTTACCAATATCCTATTCCAGACTAAACCCAAACAGTAAAGCTGGCAGAAAAATAAAATCACAGTTTAAAGTTATGAATCAATTATTATTATGATTGAGGGTTACTTGCTTGATAAATTACAGACAGCACCCAAAAGTAGATAGCAATGGCAATACACATGCATCAGACCTGCTACTAACAATATTAAAAACATCTTGTGATTTATGAGAAAGTTCTTCACAAAACTTTGAGGAGATAACGGTTGTTGTCAGACTGTGGAAGGAAAGACATGGATGCACTTCCAACAAGGGTAAAGTTTAGTCTTAATGCCACGACACACCACTGGAAAAAAAACATGGATAAAACATCCTGTTTACTTTACAAATGTGAGGACTATTTCTTTTTTGGTCCTCAACCCTGATACAAGTCATATTTGTCTGCTGTTATCAAGTCCTGTTCTTGTATTTCAGTTTTCCTGGATAATACACCTGCATTGCACGAACATTAAAGTCAATCCATTGTATATGTTTGACATCTGAACAGCTAAGTGATGTATAATGTATTATATAATGGCGCGTGCATGTGCGCACCCACAAAACCAATCCACTGTGCTGCCTAGAGGTTGTTAGCAGGAAGAAAGAACAAAAGCTGGACTCATTTCTGACGCAATTTTTTTTTGCTGCACTGAAGTCGTATACAGTCTTATTTTTGTTGTTCACGCACGCACAAGCGCCGACCAGGTTGCATGTGTGTGCGCGGGGGACACACGACTCTCCTGAGACATAATTTGAGCTAACTGACACTGCTAATTCTTGTAAGATACACACACACACACACACACACACAAAACAAATCCACTGTGCTGTCTGTTAGCAGGAAGAGAGAAAGAAAACCTGGACTCATTTCTGACATGACTCTTTTTTTCGCTGCACTGAGGAGGTACACAGCTCGACCGAGCCGGTTGCACGCGTGCGGGACAGCGACATGATGACTGAGTTAACTGATGCTGCCACACACACACACACACACACACACACACACACACACACACACACACACACACACACACACACACACACACATACACACAAAATCCACTGTAAGCCGTCTGGATGCATGAAGAGCTGCTCACATGAAACGCTGATATGATTTTTGGCTGGACTGAGGAACTACACAGAGTCTTTTTTTTTTTTTTTTTAATGGAAGTCCGAAGTCAGTGCACAGCATCACTGGACTACACGTCACAGTGGAACACCAAAATGTAAGTCCCTTTTCTGTTGTTTATAAATTAATAAAATATCAAATGACAATGATCTATTTTAGCCGTTATATACAACAAATAATGAATGTTTTTACATTCTTTCAATGGTACGAATATTTAATTTGGTGAAAGCTGGAACAAACCATTCAACTCTGCTTTGCCTCATTGAATGGTATGTTCCAGCTTTCACCTCATGAAATATTCATACCACTGAACTCATAAATATTCATTATTTGTATACCATTGTAGGTTAAATGAAGAAGCAACTATTTGACCACCAGTTTTTGACTCTGCATTGTGTTGTGCCTGTGCTATTTTATTTTTTGTTTGTTTTTTTACATCTACAATGGGTAAGTGTACCGTGCTGTTAATATTCATGATGACAGGGCATGAAGATGTGATTAATGATGATCTGCCTGGCTACTCAGTTGTGCTTCAGCTCCAACATCCATCAAAACTAGACCTGTTGCTTATTTGCTGCATAGAGGTACATTCTGCTGCAACTGAAATGTACTGCTGCGGAGCTAGTGGAAAAGGAAGCATTAACTTCAGTGGTGTCAATCAGCTCTGTACACATATCACATACGCAACAGACAGCAGATGGAAAGCAAACATAGTATGTGGAAATCTGGCCTTACACAAATGACGCAGAGACACAAGGAGCTGCACATTGCTAGTATAGAGAGAAGACACCCCATTTCTTCACTGACAGGATGCCAAAACCTGTCCAGGATTGGTGGAGGTTTGTGGAAAGGGAAGATGGCTAAGTGAAAAAGTAATGACATTACCTGATAGAGAACATTCCAAGCTTTAAGCAGATATGCAATTCATGTGAGTATTTTGCTTGTTATTGAAATAATCAGGTAGGGGCCACAACTTTTCAACCGACGCTCGTACTTGAAGTAAAATTGGACCAGTGACACAGGAATGATACACATGCACTGCATGTAGGTCATCGAATGCTATCTCATACAAGGTAAAATCCCAAACAAAATCACTTACTTTCAATCATTCAATGTTGGTAATGGATGGGGTGCACCCGTGAAGTTTACACTTTAACAGCTGTGCCAGTTTGGTCAGCTGTCTGCTTCTGCCATTTTGTCGGCTCCATTTTTTTGGCTTCCATGTTCACCTTGAATGTTTTTGGAATGTTTATTACTTGGATGTAGGCAAGACATCAATAAAATAATCAACGTATCATAATGATGAGAAAAAAAAATGCTGAATTAGTTCAGGAATTTATTGTGTAATGTGATCATTTCTGGGAAGATTACTTTTTGTCATTCCTCACCCGAATACGATCTGTCTGTAACACCATACAGAGAAAAGCTTTTTCCCCCTGGTGTGATAGACACTTGGGCAATTTATTTCAGCTCATAATTGATATTCCAGAGGAAAAAAAGGCACAATGTAAAACAGCTCCAATCATTTGAATCACTGCTTTTACAATTGCAGGCTTCTCTGACAATACATACGTAGCAGTTTTCAGAAATTCTGTGTAAGTCTGTTTAGGCATTTGCATTATTTCTGAAAGTAACAGAGATGAGTCAAGTAACTGCAGATCCTCAGCAGCACACAGGGATGAAATACCAGCGGTGAAATATCTTAAAATCTGCATAGAACGGAAATGGCAGAGGTTAGCTCCACTTTAATTCATCATGAAAATACTTGGAACAATAAAACAGTAAACTGCTTGGACTGGTCTGTTTTAAATCTCTATGTCATGGTTCACGTTCTGGTGTAGTTTTCTGATGTTAGGGTTTCCATTCTTTCTAGTAGTACCTCCTACCTGCTGCTACTAAGTATGCTGCTTCAACAGTTTTATTAACTGTAAATAAATCCACTTAACTTTCACCACCAGCATGTTTCTCTGCTCTGGGGACTAAAACCATTAAAGTTTGAGATGGACCTCATATGCAAATTCCTGAATGAATAGAAGCACCAAGATAAGTTAGAAACAGTTCAGTATGTCTATAACTGGAAAATGGTTATCAAATGCTGTCTCGTGCTTTGTGTGGGTGGATTGAGAGGTTTTATTCTGATAAGCAGAAGGGTGAAATAACTAAAACCTGTTCTTGAAGGACTGCATGAGTCAGCCTTGTCAATAATTGCAGCCAAAAGGCCAATTCTGTGTCTAAAACTGATGTAGCTGGTTATTCTAAATCCAGTATTACGAACAATCATTTTGAACATTCCAGTCTGCTCCTGATTCTGTTTGTCACTCCAGCTGTCACACACAGCTTATTTCTCCACCATGCTGTGACAAAGCTGCTGAAAGTGAGTGGGTGAAGAGTAACTAAAAGGAGTCAAACACAGACTGCGCTCCAATGTCAAGAACAGAGTCACATCACAACTTTGAATATAAAGCTGATCTACATAAGTCAGTCTTTTGTTCAGTATTAAGCAGCTCTGTACAGTAGTTCTGACCACTGTGAGAGACATGGTGAGAATTTAGTTTTATTAAGTATGTGAGACTATTTGTATAGAAAGTGAAGTTTGTCTCTAAATATAAATTATAACTCCAGAATCAGAAGAGTCCCACTGGTTTTCTGTTAGAGCAAAGACTGGCTGTTTTAAGTCAGTTTACAGTGCATCCAGAAAGTCACCGCGCCTCACTTTTTCCACATTTTATGCTACACCCTTATTCCAAAATGGATGAAATTCATTTTTTCCTCAACGTTCTACACACAATACCCCATGATGGCAATGTGAAAAAAGTGATTTTTTCATTAGACTTTTAAAAATGTATTAAAAAACAAATTTAAAAAAACAAACAAACTAAGAAATCACATGTACGTAAGTATTCACAGCCTTTGCCATCAAGCTCAAAATTAAGCTCAGGCGCATCCTGTCTCCACTGACAAACTTCACAGCTTCTACAGCTACAGCTGGGTACAGAAGGGTACAGAACCATTTCTGCAGCTTTGAAGGTCTCAATGAAGACAGTGGCCTCCATCAGCTGTAAATGGATGAAGTTCAGATCCACCAGGACTCTTCATAGTCTCTATGAAGAGAGACTATAGGTCACCCATATATAGCTCCGATAGGTCACCCATCTAAACTGAGCAATCGGGGAAGAACGGCCTTAGTCAGGGATGTGACCAAGAACTCAACGGTCACTCTGTCAGAGCTCCAGCATTCCTCTGTGGAGAGAAGAGAACCTTCCAGAAGGACAACCATCTCTGCAGCAACCCATCAATCACGCGTGTATGGTAGAGTGGCCAGACAGAAGTAACTCCTTAGTAAAAGGCACATGGCAGCCTGTCTGGAGTTTGCCAAAAGGCACCTGAAGGATTCTCAGACCAAAAGAAACAAAATTCTCTGGTCTGATGAGACAAAGATTGAACTCTTTGGTGTGAATGCCAAGCGTCATGTTTGAAGGAAACCAGGCACCATCCCTACAGTGAAGCATGGTGGTGGCATTTTTCAGCAACAGGAACTGGGAGACTAGTCAGGATTGAGACAAAGATGAATGCAGCAATGTACAGAGACATCCTGGATGAAAATCTGCTCCAAAACACCCTTGACCTCACACTGTGGCGACAGTTCATCTTTCAGCAGGACAATAACCCTAAGCACACAAACAAGATATCAAAGGGGTGGCTTCACGACAACTGCCCAAAGATAGGTGCGCCAAGCTTGTGGCATCACATTCAAGAAGATGAAAGGCTGTAATTGCTGTCAAAGGTGCATCAACAAAGTATTGAACAAATGGTGTGAATATTTATGTATGTGTGATTTCTTAGTTTTTTATTTTTAATAAATCTGCAACAACAAAAAAAACTTTTTTCATGTTGTCATTATGGGGTCCTCCTGTGAGTAGAATTTTGAAGGAAAAAAGATAATTTACTGTATTTTGGAATAAGGCTGTAATGAACACAATGTGGAAAAAGTGAAGCACTGTGAATACTTTCCAGATGCAATGTAAGTCAGTGAGCATGTGCTGGTGGCTTGCACTGGCACAACCACCCTGGGGCCTGCTTTGCAACCACAAAGCCAGACTACCACCCTCCGATGCAATGATCTACTACCTGCATGTTGGATTATACTGAGTGAAACATGTCACATGACTACAGGGACATAACTGGCCTTCCCTTGCAACACAAACAGTATGCCTCATCTAAGTCTTCCTAAGTAACCATTCGATTGACACAAAGTCATTACAGCAGTATCTAAGGATTCCATAAGGAGACATCCAGCTGTCCCCTTATATCACTGGTTAGACCCCAAGTCTCGCTCCCATACATTAAGACTGGACTAAGACCCTGAAGACTGGACCTTCATTCTCCTGCAAAGGTATTGGCATCACCAAACACCTGTGTCCAAGCAACTTCATGATTCCGTAAGCTCTTCCCAAACATTTATGATCTCAAAGGCTGAGGTCTCATTGAGATGAATGTCACTGCTGAAATAACTGAATCTCTCAGCAAATGTGAAACATTCACATCAAAGAGATTACTGAGTGCATGAAGTCACACAAATGAAACCACTCAGACTCCTCACTCAGTTTCTCTAGTCCTTCAATTGGGGAATCCATTGAATTCCAGATGATCCCAGCATCATCTGGAAAGTCAAAGTCAATTAAACCTTCCTGCGGACTCCATGACCTTACTCAACATCCAGTCCATGCAAGCACTCAACACAGTAGGAGCCAGAATATCCCTGACAAATGTGAAAATTAACTGGGAAGTAGTCGGACACTGTCTGAACTGGTAAGACGACTGGTAAGATGTTCAGCAACTTATTGGTGATCCCAAGAATTCTTCCAAAACAGCCCACAAAACTGAATCAAATACTTTGCAAAAATCAACCAAGCTTGCAAAGAAATACTTCTGATAGTTACACTTTTCTTTTTTTAAATGAGAAAATAAATTGTTAGGAGAACCATTGCAGCATCCCCAAAACTATGATTTATTAAACACTGAACCAAAGCTAGCCTGTTAACTGGTGATTTGGAGACAAAGAGAGGGGTGTGTTCAGACTTTTTTGTCACACACAGAACCACCCACGCTCCACCCCTTTATGCATTAATGACTTAATTGCAAATCAGTGCGGGTGGGGCTCTCAACATGGCGACACCCAGACAAGGGGATAATTTTGGCTATTCCAATGGATGATGTCATGTAGGCTTTGACTGTATGTATACAGTCTATAGTTGTAAAGAATGAACCCACTCATTTACATTTTTGATGTCCAAACCCTATGCTGTCATTAGTGCAATGAATAGTGATGCCTTTCTCTCAGAAAGCACCAAACTGTCTTATTTTGAGTGCAATTTTCACATTTTTCCACAAGAGTTGTCTCTCTCAATAACCCCGTTAAGTGGATTTGACACTTAAAGACAACATAGTCTTATTACATGTAACAAAGGTTATATAATTCGGTCAACCTAAGCATTTTGGTAAAATGGACGCGGTTCTCCCGTTATATACAACATTTGAACGTCCCGCCACTGAAAAATCTGCACGCATGGTGACCAGCTTCCCGCTGAACCTGAAATACGTCACTGCCTGTAGACCATATCGGCTTGCGCGCTTGGCAGCCATTGTTTACACTTTTTTTAGCGGCAGAAACTTTGATTAAAAACAGCTCTCAGGGACTTGTTTGTTGATATGCCTGACCAGTGTGTCGCAGCATATTGCACAAACACAAGGGCGAAAGGTTTTAGCCTTTTCAAGTTTCAACAGGACGAAACTTTCCGCAAAAAGTGGGTTCAGCAAGCTTGTCGTACAAGATCAGGTCTGACGAAGGGGATGTTATGGAGGCTGACCGCGTATTCTTTGTTGTGCTGTGCACATTTTGAAGATGGATGTTTCGACGCCGTCCCAGCTTTGAAGGAGCAGCTTGGGATAAATGTACATCACAAGAAGGTTTTGTTGCCAGGGGCTGTTCCAAGCATCTTTCCCCGCGGCGAATTGACGTCCATGGCAAAGCCTATGAAGCACAGAAAATGTGCTACATCAGAGAAACGGCAGAGATTGAAGGTAGGTTTCTAGAATTTTGTATGTTTTCGGCGATCTTTTTCGAAACTTTCCCTGTTTATTTCCTATTCTTTCATGAAAATAACGTAACTAAACATGGATGAATGCAATGCCTGGCACTCGAAAATGGCAAAAACATGAAGGTAATGACGGTGGTCCGCAAGTAGTAGCTACACTATCGCAGGTACGGAAAAATAACAAAGGCAGTAGAATCGAAAATGCTATAATTATAGTGTTATAAACAGCAGCAACAAAAATCAAAGCCTCCCTTACCATCCCATATTCTGCAAAATCCATCGGAATTGGCACGTCTCTTGCCTCTGCTTTGGCTCCGCCATAAGCACTGCCGGCATTATTTTCGCTGCCAGAATGCTCCTGGTTTGAATGTTCGTCCGAAAGATACGGCTCCAATCTGTAGGGTCTAATCACTGCTGCGACATCGTCAGGATCTGAGTCGGTCTCGATTTCCTCACAGAAACAATACACACTTGAAGAGGAGTCAGAAAAGTTCTCGATCTCGTCACTGTCCATGCTGAGGCCTATCTGTTCCTGTTGTCAATCGAACAGACAAAGATGGGACTCTACAGGCTGTGACGTCACGGCATCACGTGACCGCTAATGGAACGCTGCCAGCGCGCTTTCCAAGAAACACACTTTTGAGAAACTGTACAAACTTTATTTCTCAGTGATAATGATTAAAACCACTTTCAGCTTACTGTACTATATGTATATTTTTGATATTTATATCAGTTTTACCTAATTTTTTAGGTGTCATATCCACTTTAATAGTCTAGCTGCATCTTTTCAGTGGTGTGAGCATTGCAGTACACTGTCATGGGCCCTTCCAAGTAGTCTGCCTTCTTCCAGCTTGCTTACTCTTCCCAATATAAAGCCTGATCCTGAAATGACCTTTTTGTAATTAAAAACGTTTTTCCAATGTATTAATCAGTGGATATCTGAACACAACATTGATTAACTCAAAGAAATACGCAGACCCTATGTTACTTTACAATCTAATTATTTCTACTGCAACTCACAAAAGCAAAAAAAAAAAAAAAATTAATAAAACAAAAACATGGGGAAAAAAATCAACATAAACATTAAGCATCTATTACATTACGTATGCATGTGTGCATTACTGTACAGTGGAGAAAGAAAAATACAGGGAAGAAAAGGGGTGGAGGGGTGGAGGGAGAGAGAGAATGAAACAAGAGGGTGCTCGCCTCGCACAATGAGCCCTACTTGTTCGCCAGTGACAGTGTCAGGGATCGTGACGGGGTCCAGACGCTAGACACCAGCTGCAGCGCCTCGTAAATAGACTGCTGTCTCACAAGCACATTTGCACAGCAATGGTTGCGTGTGCGCACACACACAAAACGGTATGTAGGCAAATGCGCATACTATGGCAGGCACACATACAGACACTGACTTATTGTCTATCCCAAATCTTGTAAAGCGGACAGTGAAGCTCTTTGTGTCTTGTGCCCTATTAAAGTGCTGTAAAGGGGAAAAAACAACAACAAAAAAGAAACAGTCCACACCACTAGTCCAAACGGACAAAACCTAACTCAAGTAATGAAATACACACCTTAATAATACTGCAGTGCATTTAATATAATTACTAAATAAAAATAGATTAACTCCATGGGAAGAACTACAAGGCTATTCTTTTGCAGTATTCCTGCCTCAGTGTAAACTGAGTTTGTGTAGGTGTTTGTATGTAGGAGAGTGAATCTAAGTGTGTGTGCATTCTTCCTCCCTACAAAGTGATAAGTGGGGGACGGGGGGAGGGAGGGCAACATATTATATTTGCCCTGTTGTGTGTGAATGCTAAAAACAAAGGGGGAGAAAGGGAAAAGAAAGAAGGCAGAGGAGAGTGCTGAGAGTTTCGGGCAGGAGCCGAGTTGAACAGGAGGTGAAGGGGTTAAATGCACACGGCTGATCGTGCTGAGCCAGCAGCAATATGTTAAAGTGCAAGGTTTCATTGTAGCAGATACAGAATGAAACTCCTTCCCATTAGTCACGCTAGTAACTGAAAAGACTCTTCGCTCTGCTTAACCCTTACTGCACCCCAAACAGACCATGGCACCAACAGAGGTGAAGAAAATGTTTAAATCTGGGTAACAGCTGCTCTCTGACCGTACGAGCAAAATCACATGCACATTAAGATTAAAAAAATTCATAACCCAGTGATCAAGTGTGAAGTAATACAAAAATTATACTTTAGTTTTCTGTTTGTACGACATGCACTGGATGTGTGAATTCACAAAAAGACTCAAATGGAATGACAAGCAAGGGTGGGAAATTTCTTTTTCAAAACTTTTTTGGAAGTTTTTTCCCTCTCTTCATCTTGTGAAACTTCCCACGACATGCTACAGAGCACATTGTCTCTGAGGGACGTAGGGAGGAGAAGGTGGCCATAACCTTCCTCCAGTTAGATTATCCTCATCATTACCACTATGTCTTAAATGAGACAGACCACAGCCAAAAGTGGTGCAATAACACAATAGAACAAACCAAAACAACCACACAAACAAGCCCACAATCACTGGATTTAAGGCCATAGTTATTAGGTTTATTGGTTTACGGATTTTTCTGGGACTTGAGGTCCGGGGTCGGTGGAAAAACAAAAAACATAATTTTAAGGGTTGGTCTGTTAAATAATATTATTCAAAGTTTAAGTAATAACAATTATTGTGTTTCTGGAATTGGAGGGGTGGTGGCCAAGTGGTTAGTGCACTTGGTTTCATTGTGGAAGGTTTGCGGATCAAAACCCACCCCTGCCACATTTCTCCATGTAATGTGGACAGTGGTGGGCACACTTCCAATAATCCGATAACAGATAATTATCAAAGATAATGTTTTCATTATCGGATTATCTTTTTAGATAAATTTAAAAACCATCATCGGACTAATTATCTTGCGATGAATTACCATGCGATAACTTTTAGACCGATAACGTACTAAACTAAGCTAAACAGTGAAAAATATTTTTAAAACGGTTGAGACCTACCTGGTAAAAGTTTCCTAATAAGCATGTTGTTCTATCCTCTGCAATCACAAACCACTCTATGCTCTGTAAGCAAAGAAGAACTGGTGACCAAAAATAAAGTCATTTCCTTTAACACCATACTAATATAATCGCAATGTCACCAAGTCATCCAGAGGCATACATGTTTAACTTATGGTTCAAATTTTAACCACTCATTTTAGACAAGTTATTTAAAATTATTGTCATGTCTGAAGCTTATAAAGTGAAAATATCAGATATATGTTTTCGTTTTAAAGTAATGTGCTAATTTTTAAGGTTTTGTGAGCACATGCTGTGCCAGGCAGAAATGCATTATGGGTAGCATAAGGTAATCTCAGACGTTCACGACAGGACAAATGCATTTCAGACACTCTGTTCAGGGTCCACAGATAACAGCATTAAACTCTAGTGCCTAAAACGCTCGTGAATATATTCTTTGGGTTTATAGACGTTAGTGTATTTGCATTTGTTAAATTCCACGCATCTTAAATGTAGCAGACACGGATTATCTGGAATTTTGTTTGACATTTTTTCAAGGCCGTTACTGCCATCTACTGGCCAGGAGTGTTCATGGCAGTATTAAATGTCTGGGTACATGGCTGCTCTCAAAGTGTTGGTATTGTCCATTGTCCAGGCGCTTTTTGTGTGCATATATGTGAACTTTGTATTCTAAAACTACGGTTAGAAGTAATTCCGACTCCTTATCGGTCCACACGAACGAGGTTGGCGAAATGTTTTTAGTTTTTGTGGAAGTGATGACAAGAGAATAAGGCTCCTGATTGGATAGAATTTTAATCAGTACCGCCACCCAAAGGTTTGGCAGACTAATTACAACACATTTATACGGTTCGATGTGGATGGATTTTTTTTTTTAAACGACGTAGTGTGGATGAAGTTTTTCCCCAAACTGAAAGGGTAAGATATTCGGTTTTACAAATACCCGACAACGTGTGTACATGGCCTTATGTCTGTGAAAGGCACTATATAAATAAATTTACTTACTTACTTACTAATATTGAGTGCACGTTTTACAACATCATAAAAGTTTTAAAACATGCAATTGCGATGACACTTCCAGGGCTCCGTAAAAATGCCTGTTTTTACAAATAAAAATGGAATATTTTACAAAAGCACATTTATCTTTAAACCAACACACGACACACGTCACATTAACGTGTTGGTTTAGATAATGGATTACTGAACCAATCACTGTTTAGCACTTTTACCCAGAATGCTTTGCGGTCTGTGTTTGTTACAAAACCTCAGAATTAGTGCCTTATTCAACATTAAAAGATATATGTTATATTTTAACTTTGTACAAATGACAGAATTGACATTGAGTTATTCTATCAGTATTTTCAAAAAACCATAAGTTAGTATGACTTTATTTTTCAAGACCTCCGCCTGACCGGAGTGTTGAAATTGATAAGGAGCTGGCCTTATGGCTGCTCTTAGTGTGTCTCTGTGGTGGGAGTGCTGTTGTAAACAAGAGCTTCCAGCAGGGCCAGAATGTTGAAAGAAAAATGATTATGATTAGTAAAGAGTTGATTTCGTGGGTGCTCTCGGGATTTGTCTGTGCTGCTTCCTGCAGGGGGCAGCATGGTCAAACATTCTTGCTTATTCTTTAGGTCTATTATCACTTTTGATGCTTTCAAAAGCAATTGTGTTAAAAATCAATTTCAGCTCTTTAGTAACTGCAAATGTCCCATAGACAGCACCGGAATTTATTGATTATCTGTAACTTCTGATACATTTTTGGGTGGTTTATCGGTTTATCTTTATCAAAGATAACTTTTCAGTTATCTTATTATCTGTTATCGAAGTTAATTTTTTGGTTATCTGTGCCCACCACTGAATGTGGAGTTGCGTCAGAAAGGGCATCTGGCATAAAACCTGTGCCAATTCAACATGCAGACCTTGTCACCACCGTGGATTTGCTGTGACGATCCCAAGTGCAAAAACAAGGGAGCAGCCGAAGGGACTTACTCGTACTGTTGTTTTATGGTGTGTTTACACATAGGCAAGACGCGTAACGAATAGCATATTTGCATCATTCTGGGCACATTCCTGACATTCTTAACGTGACTTAACGCATCTGAATAGGTTTCTTAATAGTGCATGTTAATGGGTGATATTCGTGATTTTCGTGGAGCATGTTTTTGGCTGTCAAAAAAATCTTCCACGAATGTCACACACCACCCTCATTTCGCCTCATGTCGTGGAGGTCACAACTGAGCGTGTTGATCCGTCTTGATGAGTGGTGATCCTTAATAGAGTGTGACAGTGTTCTTCTCTGACGTGCGCACAATTAAACCCTGCTGCACCGCATTTAGTTTCATCGCTGCAGTATGTCGAAGGAGGACAGTGACGCCAAGTCGGCTAAAAGCCTTGTTCCAATGCTCATCAGTGCGCTCCTGCAGGTGTTCCACCTGCTGCATGTGCCTGATGTTTGGGAAAACGAGCGAGACAAGAGCGGTGTGAAGCCACACATCTGGCTCTTTCAGTCTCCTCCTCCTCTCTGCGCCACTCCATGGCACAGAGCCCAACGAAGCATGCAATCACAAAGTTCTTCTGCTTCTGCTGCTGCTTCTGCTGGATTTTGAGGAGCAAACTGGAGCAATCTGAACTGTTCAGCAACTGACAGTTGGACGAATATGGGGGTGTGTGTGGAGACAATTCGCCTCATTCACAACATGACAGAACGTAAAGATGCGTTGTTATGCATGATAGCACACAACAGCGCGCAACAACGCGGAACATTTTTCTTGACTGTGCGTAATGGTTCCTGATCATTCTCCGACAACACGTGCCATTAATCGCAATGCGTGGTAACAGGTTGCAGCAGTTCCTGAGGACACTTGACGCCTCTGCCTGAAATCATCACATTCGTGATCAGCGGCCTAGAATGTGTACTTCATGGCATTTGTGACTTGTCATCGTTATGTGTAAATGCAGCATTAGGGAATTTTAATAAAAAATTTTGGACCAGAACCAAAGTTTTGTACTTTTACTGTAAAGAATGCTGTGAATAAACAAATTTGCTGCGGAGCTGCCTCATTTCTTCCGAACAGACTGTGATTTTTTTTTTGCTGTCTTTAAAATCAAATCACCATGACACAAAACCACAATTATGTAATTTTTGCAATTAATCTGCAGTTCATACTATAAAAAATGTTGAGGGCTGATTTAAACATTAACGTGTCGATGTGCCTTTTGGACATGTGACAGGGCAGAACAATGCATTATTGACGCTGGCTGTGTTGGCTGATGAATACCGTGAAGGCAGTCATTCGTGGTGGAGCTGCGGAGCAATCCACAAATCCATGTGATAGATGCAAAAAATCAGATTGGGGGGGGGGGGGTGTTTCAAAAAAGCGTGAGATCTGCGTTTACATGGAAAATTTACATGTCTGACGATATCCAGGAGATGTATCAGTTAAGCTCGCAAACCCAGGACCTAAAGGCCCAGTCACGGCACTTAACGAAGGGTGACGAAGCCCTGATGAAACAAGAAATCTGGACTTTCGTTGACTTTCATTGGCATCGTTTAACCTTCGCGCAGCCTCGCTCCTGCAGCTGGCGCTACGTCAGGATTTTTAAACTGTTAAAAAATTTGAACGAAGGGCAACGAAAACCTCAATTTGTCTGTGTCTCGTTTTGCTGTCGTTCTTGACGTTTTTTAATCGTTTGTTTAGTTTTTGTAACGTTATTGTTTAATTTGACTTTGTTGGAGCAACTGAATGTTTTCACACCGTGCAGAAGCCAGTTTGTGAGCGTTGAGGCTGCTGCTGCGTTCATGTACTGTTGGAAATTACAGGACAAACTCAGCCTGCTTGCTTGGATTTCTTTTTTTATCTGTGTGGGGGGCAGCTTCAATGGGCTCAGGCACCTTACATAGGCCAGAATTAATCTTTTGTGTGGATATAATTAATTATTTTGCCACAAGCAACTGTTGAATTTGAAACAACAAAAAAGTTGTGTAATTTAAGACGGTACTTGAATGCAGCATCAGCGGCAGCAGGAGCTCCTGCGTGCACTTATTGTTTTGTATTAAATATAACAATATGAGTGTAGGTGTTGGGAAAGTGTAATGACACGGACCCACAACGGGGAGTAAATGAACGGACAATGAAAATGCCAAAATATAACAATTTAATGTTGTGAAATGTGCACAACGGAATACAGATGCTGCTTTTAGGTAACAGTCAATTAAATAACAGGTGAAGTGTGGGCAGGCTCGAGGATAGGAGACGCCTGTCCAGAGAAGAGCCGGGCCCCACACGATTTCCAATGCCAATGGAGACCTGCAACACACCGGAGCCGCCAAGTCCTGAGTCCCCAGGTGGCCACTGCCTCCAACTGTCAGATCTGGTACTGCTGGCAGGAAGAACAAACAGGTTATGTAAGTGTGCGAACACCCAGCAATAGTCAGCAAACTCACAGTTCCTTCCCGAGGGAAAAGTCCTACACTCCCAGGTAGCAGGAAAACAGAGTACGTGCAGTGCCTACTGTAATACTTAAGAAATTTAGGAGTGGAAATGCCAGCTCCTCCAAATTTCCACTAACCAGCTCCAAGCTGCAAGTATACAGAAGGTTTACGACTGCAAAACGTTCAAAAGCAATTATGTGCGCACCGCACAGAAAAGGCTGACAGGTTACCTGTCGGGTAAGCTGATTTCTCGGCAGGGAAGTGGAGTCGCTGTCCGGCTTTTATGGGTGGATGATGAGTGATGAATGACAGCTGTCACAGTCGGTGTATGATGAGTAATGAATGACAGCTGTCACAGTCTGTGTTCCAGGATGCTCCAGGGAGGCGGCTGCGCCCTCTGGTGCCTGAAGCCCACTTTCGGGCAGGGCGCCCTCTGGTGTTGGGCCAGCAGTACCTCCTCTTCAGTGGCCCACACAACAGTAGGAAAGACAATCCAGTCCTTCTGTACATGTGGCAACATGCAGATGAATCAAGATGATTATATAAAGAGCTGTTCTGGAAGGAAGAATTCACGTCGTGGATCAGTGATCAGCTGGTGGAATAATCGCACATGTGAGTCAATGCGCGCGTTCACACGCACTGATTAATTTACTGCTCTGATATATTCAATCATCTTTACACTTACATTTATATTATTGTCCCTTTTGACAGTTTTCTGTTATAAATCAATATACGAGGTCTGTCAATAAAATATAGGTCCTTTTTATTTTTTTCAAAAACTATATGGATTTCATTCATATGTTTTTACGTCAGACATGCTTGAACCCTCGTGCGCATGCGTGAGTTTTTCCACACCTGTCGGTGACGTCATTCGCCTTTGAGCACTCCTTGTGGGAGGAGTCGTCCAGCCCCTCGTCGGAATTCCTTTGTCTGAGAAGTTGCTGAGAGACTGGCGCTTTGTTTGATCAAAATTTTTTCTAAACCTGTGAGACACATCAAAGTGGACACGGTTCGAAAAATTAAGCTGGTTTTCGGTGAAAATTTTAACAGCTGATGAGAGATTTTGAGGTGATACTGTCGCTTTAAGGACTTCCCACGGTGCGAGCCGTCGCGCAGCGCTCTCAGGCGCTGTCGTCAGCCTGTTTCAAGCTGAAAACCTCCACATTTCAGCCTCTATTGATCCAGGACGTCGTGAGAGAACAGAGAAGTTTCAGAAGAAGTCGGTTTCAGCATTTTATCCGGATATTCAACTGTTAAAGGAGATTTTTTTAATGAAAGACGTGCGGGCGGATTGCAGCGTCGGCTCGCAGCCGCCGCGACGCTCCGCCACAGGAAAAACACCTCCGTTGGAAGCCTTAAGGACAAGTTGGAACATGTCCAGCTGTTAAACAATTTCTCATATACTCACTCCACTGAAAGCCATCAAAAGCCGCCTGGATTTTACAAATGGTTATCAACACGGAGGTGTTTTTCCTGTGCCGTCCGCACGTCTTTCATTAAAAAAATCTCCTTTAACAGTGGAATATCCGGATAAAATGCTGAAACCGACTTCTTCTGAAACTTCTCTGTTCTCTCACGACGTCCTGGATCAATAGAGCCTGAAATGTGGAGGTTTTCAGCTTGAAACAGGCTGACGACTGTGCCTGGGAGTGCTGCACGACGTCTCGCTCCGTGGGAAGTCCTTAAAGCGACAGTATCACCTCAAAATCTCTCATCAGCTGTTAAAATTTTCACCAAAAACCAGCTTAATTTTTCGAACCGTGTTCACTTCGATGTGTCTCACAGGTTTAGAAAAAACTCTGATCAAACAAAGCGCAACAAAGCAACTTCTCAGACAAAGGAATTCCGACGAGGGGCTGGACGACTCCTCCCACAAGGAGTGCTCACAGGTGAATGACGTCACCGACAGGCATGGAAAAATTCACGCATGCGCATGAGGGTTCAAGCATGTCTGACGTAAAAACATATGAATGAAATCCATATAGTTTTTGAAAAAAATAAAAAGGACCTATACTTTATTGACAGCCCTCATATATGGCTTAGAACATAATACCGTGATACAGCAGTGACCATGACACACTTTTTTTTTCTTCTTTTTTTTTAATTAGAGCAAGACGGAGCGCGCAGCGTGTTCTCAGACAGTGTGGATTCTGATGATGATGGAGATGATCCCTCTTTCGTTCTGGACGAGGAACCAGAGCAGGTGGTCCACCGACGTGCACACAGATCTCCACAGCTTCTGTTTGCAGTTTCTCCAGGACTCAGGCACTATGAGCTCCATTCCAGTGCCGAGTCCTGGAATGCAGAGATGCAGACACACACTGCTCCAGCTGTGGCTCCAGGCGTGTTTTGTCGAGATCGTGAGCTTCGGTTTTGTTAAGTTCCTCTTTCGTCCCTTTTGCGCTCTTGCTTCACAGACTATTCGGTGATAAAAGCTCTTTCGCCCACCTTTTCTCAATGAACTGTGACTTTTTTACTTTTTCCCTTTGTTCAGGATTCGTCGTGTGCCGTGTGACTGGGCCATAACACCACTCCTGAAGCCACAGTTGAGTCTTGAAATTTTTGGGTGGCACAGCAAGCAGTCGGCAGGAAAAATAAAAAATGCCCAAGGGCAATATTTTTATTTTTCACAGAGTTGGCGATTTTTAGAGTAGTCGGTGGATCCGTAAACCAATATATCCAATAACTACGGCTTAAGGTGCCTTGGGTCATTGTGAAAACTCAGGAAGCAAGTTATACTCAACTCTTTATATTTACCCTGAGCACCAATAAAGCAGGATATAGAGTGTTTTCTCTGATGCAGGACTGAACGCTTAGCTTTTTCACTAGGAGCACAGGTGCTCCTAAATGAAAAAAGCACAGATAAAAATTTAGGAGCACTGTGAAATTTCTTGATTGACTTGACGCAAAGACAGATACTGTACAGAGAGTACCTTTTCCACACAAACATGCACATTTTATATGATTCTATTGTATTTATTTCATTGTTTTTTACTTCCTTTTCTATTGTTATTTACATCATTGCTTTTGTCCATTTCATTACTTTTTGCTGTGTATTTCTTGTATTATTTTAAACCCTCACACACACATAACATCCCGGTCCCACTTTTTATACTCAGGTCGCTTGCTACGCTTAGCTACATTCAACCAACAGTCCACAGCACACGCTCTCACACACACACACTCTTGTCAATTTGTACAGATGTGGGAATGGTTTTCTCTATGGGATATGCAGTGGTCCCTCGTTTATCGCAGGAGTTACGTTCTAAAAATAGCCCGCAATAGGCGAAATCCACGAAATGGCCAGCGTTATTTTTTACAATTATTATAGACGTTTTAAAGCTGTAAAACCCCTCAATACACACTTTATACACTTTTCTCAATCAGGCATGAACATTTTCTCACTTTTCTCTCGTGTGTAAACACTCTCAAAGTTCAAACCTGAGTAGAAAAATCCCGGCCCCCCCACTCCCCAATTCAAGGGGGTACCTATGCTTGTTCCCCATGTTGAAAATATACCCCCTATCTAGGGAAAACCTTCAGACAATCACCCCCCTATCACAGGCTTTTTTGCATGATATTTTTTTATAAGTTTATTTTTTACTGGGGTCTGACGAAAAACTACCCCCTTTTTCGAAATTCTCGGGAGATGGTTTGAAAATAGGGCTGCCACAAACGACTATTTTGATAGTCGACTAGTCAACGATTATTTTTGTGATTAGTCGACTAGTCGGATCATACAGAATTTCCTAAATTAAGGTCTGCAGCATTTTCAGAGAAACGTCAGGATGAAAACATGAACATTTCCAAATCCGTGACTATTTCTTAGACTTCATTTACATCAATCCTTCAGAAATACAAACAGTGTGGTACTTTATAGTAAATCTGTGACAGGTAGGCAGTTCTCAAAAACTAAATGTCCATGCTGGAAGGAGACAAGTGAGGGAAGCCACCAAGACACAACTCTGCAACATTTTTATTTTTATCTTCATTTTACTTATAGTCCCAACTTTTTCTGATTTGTGGTTGTTTCTGTTGCACATCATGGACGCTGCCGAGACATCCGGGAAAAGACCCTCTCCCAGCATGCATTGCGCGCGCCAACTGTAATTTGTGGATTTACGTCAGTTTGCATCTGCACCTTTTTCTTGTCTTATACGGAAGGATCTACTTTTTAAAACTTCATATTGTCTTGCGGTACGCTTGGTGAGTACACATTTCTTTTATTTGTGCTTGAAAATTATTTTTGTGGACTTTTTCATACTCCCGTTTGATTGAGTGGTGTCGCATTGAAAATCTACTGTCTTTCACCTCCGGTGTACCGTCGCGGGCTACGGAGGCGAGACCCGCAAAGAATTCAAGTCATTAAAAATATATAAACCTCTCTCAGTGGCCACGGAGCTCTGTGGCTCCGATTACCGAGACGTGCGGCACTGCGGATTTTGCAGCAAGAAGTCTGTCCTTGCGAGCAACAGGTGTCACCGCGCGCACTGCATTAAAATGGCGAGCGTAGTCTCTGGACTTGTGTGTACTTGATCCCCGGATCTGAGCAAGCAGAGCTGTATCTCACATTCATTGCAGCTTACTTTTGGATGTTGAAACCAGGATGTGTATAACAGTAACATTACTAAGAGATAAAATCAATTTCAATGCGGGATCGGACTGAAGGCGGGAACGTGTCATCTTGTCACCGACGTCATGGAAATGATCCGGATGTACAAACTTTTCACAGAGGGCTAAATGTTAGCTGCAAATTTGTCATTTTTAAACGAATATTTCTCCGCTGAATTACAAATTTGGGCTTACAGATTTACTTTACTGCATTCACAAGGGTCTTATAAATACATATCAGCTATTTCTTTTCTGAAATCTGACCACATTTATTTCAATGCAGGTCTCCTTTAAATAAAATAAACGACTCGTCGACTACTAAATTAGTTGTCGACAGTTTCATTAGTCGACGTTGTCGTGACTAGTTGACTAGTTGTGGCAGCCCTATTTGAAAAGCAACCCCCTTTCCTCGACTTTCTCGGGAAAAATCTTCCCGAGACGAACGGTTAAAATGTACCCCCTTTCCCGAGTAAATCGGAAGGTGCATGCGGCCCCTTATGTGTCTGGAGGGGGGGGGGGGGGGCGGAGAAAAATAAGACCACCCTGTTTTCAGGCCCAAACATTTGTTTGAGAAATAAAAACAGAACGTTTTCCTATAAATAATTATGATGGCTTTTAGAACTAATGAATTTAATTTTAACGATCAACGTACGAGGTTGGACACATAATAAATTATTAATAGTGACTGACCAGTAATTCACAGTTCCTCTGATCGCGCCTCATCGTCCTGGCGCCACTGCGCTGTCGCGTCTTTTTCCACTGAGACACACCTCGCTGCAGGTGTCATTTTCCGAATGTAGAACACAGTTATGGGTAGTTGTTGGCGCTCTTTTTTCTTCTGGGCGAGAAGATTCTTATAAACAGACACACAGAACACAATGCGCGTGCTCTCCCTTCGCGGTGTCGCGACCGGGTGCTTGATGAGGCCGCGGAACACAATGCACTGTAAAAAAAAAAGCATGCAAAATTGGACTAAAAAAAATCCGCGAAACAGCGAGGTTGCGAAAGGTGAACCGCGTTATATCTCTGTTATTTTAGGCGCAAAATGCGAATGAAAGGGTTGAAATACATTCTCGCACACGTGCGCCCATTTTATTTTTTTTCCTCGCACAATCAAATTTTAGGCGCAATATGCGAGCAAAACGCTCGCACTGTACAGCCCTGTGATGTCAAAATTATGGGTACGCCCAGCCATTTTGGCCATCTCGTAGGTACTGGAGAGTGAACAATAGATAGCGGAATCGCACGTTCTACACTCTACGATGGCAAATATTCATGAAAATGTCGCAAAACATTGTGAGACAGCCATGAGATGTAAAGATAGACCCAGTAGTGAAGCACAATCGCGCTGCGAGAGGAAGATGAAATTAATTGGTGGTGAAGATCGTATGAAATGCCATCATCAGTGTCACTGGAGAATGAGACTTCACTGCTGAGTATTACATACATGGGCATCATGAATTATTTATTATTTTCACCTAGCCCCGTCAGAGGATTTGAAAAACTACCAAAGCTTGGATGCCAATAACCAGTTTGTTTGTGGCTGGGTCAGAGAAAAAATGTCATGGATTGTGTAGGACAAATGGAAAAGTAACATCCACAGCGCACAGATTATCTTTGTTGTATTTCCACATTAATGTTTCATGCTGCTCCGCCAAAAAGCGGACATTTTTCATTCCTGTAACATGTATGTTGCACATATTCATCATGTGCAGTGGGTGTGAACAGTGCACTATCAAATCGAAAGTACCCTGTGCCGCTGAGCCTCTCCCTGGTCTCATGCACAGTAACACGTCATCGCACGCGTCAGAGCTGAGTGGATCTCACCGCTGTAATATACATATTATTACTTGTTCACCATTTAAACTCTGTGTGACATGGAACTATTTCACCAGTCCATGACAACTTCACTAAATATGAAACTCACCTCCAGCACAGAGCGCACACGATCCAAACCACAGCCTATGGTGAAAAGCCTCTAACCGGGCTGCTGTGTGTCGCAAATAACCATGGCAAAAATACATTTCATGTGAGAATCCAACCAACATCACGGTGTATAGAGTTTCATTGTGACGCTGAAGTGAGCAAAAAAGGAAAAAGAAATTTAAGTTCACTGGGAAGGCTGCGTCTGACACATGGTGTGACACTGCTGCCAACTTTCAGCAAAGGTGTCCAGTGGCACGTACGCGTGTGCCCCATGCGCACATTTAGTGGCTCATGCAACCATTATGAACACAGACACAGCTGAGTGATCATTTCATCACTGCGTTGTGTGCCGTGTGTATGGGGCTCACGTGCACGTGAGGGCACAGCGCACACAGCAGGTCCTGTGCAAGGGGGGGAACACAGCACTCCCTCCCACTCAGGTCCCGTGTTTGCCATCCATACGTTTGGACATCGGGCAGTCTTCAGCACCTTTTATGGCCATCTGACGGCAGTCTGTGTCATCTACCTGTTGTCTAAATACGCTTTGGATACGATCGTGCAGCTGTGGACGAGGTAATCTGGATGCATTCTGACACTGCTGACCACGCCTCTTTCCCTCCCAACTGCTTCTGATTCTGGCAATATTTGCCGTTTCGGGCTGGTTCCTGCACATTCTTGCTATGTGTGACGGGGGATTTAATTTTGGGGTTTAGCTTGAGGATAGAGGTGATAAAAATGAATATACCGCCTAGGTTATTATATGACTTCCTCTCACTCCCTGTTAGGGTCCCAGAATCTCAATTCTCCACATGGAACAAATTAATATCTAGAATTATTTGGGCAATTGCTAAACCAAGGATAAAATTCAGAACACTTCAGTAAGACAAAGGACGGGTATTTCTCACCTTACCTAATTTTAAACAATATTATTGTGTGGTTCAGCTATGATACATAGAATATTTGTGTTCACCTGCATATTAAGCAAAGTGGAAACATACTGAATTCAATTTAGGTAAGGGGCCACCTACTGCTAAATCAGTGGGGAAAGAATATACAGACCATAAGGAAGATAATACTATTTTAAGAGATACTTTGAAAACTTGGTTTGAGATAGTAAAATAAAATGGAAGGAGATAGTAAATTACTAATATGGCCCTCTCTGACACCTAATTTTGGCCCTAATATGTTAGATGACATGTTGACTGAATGGACAAAGAGGGGAATAACAGCAATATGTACACTTGTTGAAGGGAAAGTCTTCAAGACCTTTGATAAACTCAAACAAGAGTTTAAACTTGAAAACAGAGATCTGTACTGGCACCTACAACTATGACACTTTTACGAAAAAGAAGTGCATAAGCACTTACCAGCGGAGATTACATGACATGATTTTATGCTTGACAGATACATATAAAAGAATTCCCTCAAAGATTGTATCGAAAGTGTATAGCTGTCTCCAAAATGGTAATGGCAAAAATTCTTTATATTTCAAATCAAAATGGGAACGTGAACTCAATGTAATACTGTCGGGGAGTGACTGGTTTTCTATGTGCAACATACAACAATCTACAACTAGTTCGAGAAGATGGCAAGAATTTGGATGCAAAAATCTTGTACGCGTTTTCATTACCCCACACATAAAGACCAAACAATTACAACAACAGCAGAAATGCTGAAGAGGATGTGGACATGAGAATGCCAATCACTCACACATCTTTTGGTCATGTGCAAGATACAAACATTTTGGAACAATGTCATTCAAATGAAGGAGGGAATTTTAAATCAAAAAAATACCCAGAGATCCACGGATTGTATATCTGGGACTTATACCTGGTAAAATATTTAAAAAGGGAGATACCTACCTTTTCAAAATATTGTCAATTGCTACTAAAAAGGCCTTGACAAGGAACTGGCTGAAAAGCGACCCTTCAACGTCAAGACAATGGCTGGACATTGTTGAAGAAATATATATCATGGAAAAATAAACTTTTCACTTGAGAATCAGAGAAGAGGACTTCGAACAGAAATGGCAGAAATGGACTGATATTTGAGGAGTGAAATGAAGTTTATAGGATTTACAACAGAAAAAATACATCAATATTTTGTAGATCCTCCTTTTGCAGAAATAACAGCCTCTAAATGCTTCCTATAGCTTCCAATGACAGTCTGGATTCTGGTTGAAGGTATTTTGGACTATTCTTCTTTACACAACATTTCAGGTTTGTTGGTTTCTGAGCATGGACAGCCCACTTAAATCACACCACAGATTTTGGTTAGAGGCTCCCATGTTGCCACTCATTAGAAGAAATGCAAAGAGGGAAAACAATTGCAAATGGCCACCTTAAATACCATTTCTCATGACTGGATTCACTTGTGTAAGGAGGTCAAGAGTCAATGAGCTTACCAAACCAATTTTGTGTTCCAATAATTAGTGCTAAATGTATTCAAATCAATAAAATGATAAGGATGCCCATATTTATCCACCTGCCTAATTTTAAATAATTATTGCACACTTTCTGTAAATACTAGAAACTTCACTTCCCTTCTCAAATATCAGTGTGTTCGTCTACAATATGATATATTTAACTGAAATTTCTGATCCAGACAACAAATAATTTATAAAGGAAAATTATCAGGGGTGCCCAAACTTTTGCATACAACTGTAATTATTAAAGAGGTCATATTGTGCAAAAATCACCTTTTACACACATTTTTGCAGTTTTTCACAAACTTTGCCCTGATTCTTTATCACCTTCGGCATTCTATAGTAATGCTGGTCCGTCTCTCTGTCTGACTAATTGTGGCAGCCGGCGAGGTGACAATAATTCACCATGATAGCATTAGAACGTGCAGAATATAAGTTGGTAAACCAAAGGGTTAGTGGAGCAGAAAAAAAAATCAATATCTCCAGCATGGCCAACGTCCGGGCTGTGACATCACGTGAAAACAGTCTATTGTTTCACAAGCATGTGTTTTCATTTTCATTTTATTTAATTTCATTTATATAGTGCCAAATCGCAACAAAGCTGCCTCAAGGTGTTTCACACAAGTAAGGTCTAACCTTATCAACCCCTAGAGCAAGCACACAGTGGTAAGGAAAAACTCCCTCTGATGATGTGAGGAAGAAACCTCAAGCAGACCAGACTCAAAGGGGTGACCCTTTGCTTGGGCCATGCTACCAACACAGTTGACAATACAAATATACAGGAAATTTTTGGGAGTCCATGCTGGTGTACAGGACGGGAGACTTGCAGAAGAAGACGCTCACTCCCACCTCTGGATGTGTGTGTCTATGGACAACAAACCTGGCAGGAATATTACGTGGAAAGGTATCTAGAGATGATTAGATTTTTGAGTCGTTTGGTTAAAGGTCAACATTAAGGAAAACATAGTCTGAAAGAAAACTCAACAAAAAACTCAAATTTCAACAACCAAGAATCCTAGATGGATGATCTAAAGCATATATTAATCAGCAAAATATCTGTGATTGATTGGTATGAATGACATCACAATGAAGTTAAACAGAAGTCATATGATGAAGACACACAGTCAAAAACACCATTACAGACAAATGTATATTTACACTAATTATACATTCATACTGTGGGATATAGACAGTGGGGTATGCATCAGCCCTCTGATGTCTCTCATTCCATTTCCTCTGGGCTGTATGACTTCAACCGTGATTCACTGTGGACTGTACGTAAGGTTTCTCTCAAAGACTAGCAGAAGAAGATGTGCCTTTTAGATGCATGATGCATCGGCTGACAGTAGTCAACAAAGCCATTCCAAAACACTAATAATGAATGTTCACATATAGCAGTGGATGAAACAAAAAGTAATCCAACTCTCATAGCAGTCATTACAGGTGATATACTGTAGCCTTCAGAGTTTTGTGGCACTTTGATGGGAGTGTCCCATGTCTCGTATGACTGTTTCATCCACTTGTGCACTTTGTGTGTGCAAATTTGTGCACGTCTGAAAATCTCCCACTTTTAAGTGACCAGCACCTGGCGACAGTCAAGTGAAGGCTGGGAGTATGTGCTGGGTTCACATGTCACCGCAACCACAACACCACAGAATCACCTTGAGACTTGGATGGTAACCACTCAGGCAGACAATCAGTACATCCCCACCTCTCGAAAGTAACTACTTATGTGTCACAGCCAGATGAAGTGTGAGTATCAATTTTGGCTATCTCCAACCCCTGGAGTCACCAACACAAAGGCAAATATATACGTGCTGTTTCATGCACAGAGAAATGGGTCACATGGGCAAATTGACAAAGCTGATGTTCCCTCACAATGAAAGTAACACAACTCATCCAAGTCTCTGTAAGTAATCACTGATTTGACACAAAATCATTCCATCAGTATTATAGTAGAGAAGCTTGAATCTTCGACTGGACTGGGTTGCTTGACCCGAGGATGTTTCATTTCTAATCGCAGAAGCTTCCTCAGATAAAATTCTTGCTCTGGTAGTCTGACTTCTGTCTTGACTCTTATAGAGAAGAATAACAGAAGCCAGCAAAAGCTGGAGTTTTAAACCTAACCAGACCCATCCTACCGAGAGGCAGACTGCTATTGGCTAGTGACTAAACAACTGCTCTAATTATCACCTATTGTTCTCTAGTTAGCACCCTCTTAATGACAGGACAGCTGTCCCTCATAATGATGGGACTGACGCCTCTCCTGACGACATGAATGACTCATTACCATGAACAAAAGACTGAAACTGCTTTGACCTGAGTACCCCATTGTAAACTGGGGACAAAGCGTGTCTCAGACCCCCTCCCCAGTTAAGGCTGGGTTTCAACTGTGTCACATACAAAGCTTCCTTCACTCCCCTCTTAAACCATTTCTTTTCTCTGGCTAAGATTTTAACTTCCTTGTCCTCAGATGTGTGGTTAGTGTCTTTAAGGTGGAGATGAACTGCAGACTGAGGTCCACCGGCGCCCTCTCTGCGGTGCTGGCATAGTCTTTTGTGCAACGGCTGTTTAGTCTCACCTATGTAGTGTTCGTTACAGTTTTCCTGACATCTGATACAATACACTACATTGCTCTGTTTGTAACTAGGGATCCTGTCCTCTGTAGTTTTTCCCCTACTCCTGCTAAATAAGGGAGAGACACTCCTCTTCTTCTTGGCTCCGTCTCCTGTCTGTCTGGTCTCTTTGTTCTTTGGGACTTCTGCACTTTGTCCAGGGACCATTGTGGGTACCCACATACTGTGAGGGCTTTCCGTACATGTTGTTGTTCTTTAGCCCTTCCCTCTGTAGTTGTGGGCACCTGTAGGGCTCTGTGTTGAAGAGTCCTGATCACCCAGAGCTTGTGTTCAAGGGGGTGGTTTGAGCCAAAGAGCAGATATTGATCAGTGTGAGTGGGTTTTCTGTAAACCCCTGTCTGGAGCTGCCTGTTCTCTCCAATCTTAACATCACAGTCCAAGAAGGCTAAATGGTTGTTGTCTGGCATCTTCACGAACTTGATATTGGAGTCCACCAATGTGGACTTGATGTGCTCTGTAAAGGCCTCCACTTCCTGTTGCTTGATTTTAACCCATGTGTCATCGACATATCTGAACCAGTGACTGGGAGAGATGCCTGTGAACAATGCCAAGGCTCTCTTCTCCACTAGTTACATGTACAGATTGGCCACAATGGGGGATACCGGAGACCTCATCACACAATCATGGATCTGCCTGTAGTAATTACCCCTAAACAGGAAATATGTGGTGTTAAGACAGATCTCCAAGAGTTGCCAGATGTGGTCTGGTATACGTTTGGTCCTTTCAAATAGAGACGCATCCTCCAGCAGCCTCTTCCTCACAGCTGTGACGGCCTCAGCAGTGGGGATGCAGGTGAACAACGATGTCACATCGAATGACACCATAGTTTCATCTGCCTCCAGCTGATGGTCCTTGATCTTGTTCACAAAATCTTGTGTGTTCTCCACATGGTGGTCTGAGTTATCCACTAGAGGAGCCAAAATCCACTTCAGGTGCTTGGCCAAATTGTAAGTGATGGAATCTGTGCTACATACAATAGGCCTGAGTGGCACATCCTGTTTGTGGATTTCGGGCAGCCAATAGATGCATGGAGTGGCGTCTCCAGGGTACAGTCTGTAGTACGCCTGTCTGTCGATGAGTCCCTCTTTCTCAAACACATCTATCCAGCGACCACATGATACATAAGGTTTTCCCAGGCTCTCCGCGATCTCTAAGGCCAAGGACCCAGAGATGTGAACATGTGACGACAAATGACTATGTGACTCGTTTTGCCCACAACACTTCCATGAATAATTAGTTGACTGAATCCAAACCTTTTGCACCCTGCATCCTAGTTTGTGCTTAGATTTTGTACTACATAAAAGTTTGACATGTGCAAAATAGATTGAAGTTATATATTTTAGCACTAAAATGACAAATTCCCATTCATCACTCCGTAATTTCCCTTCCCATTATAACTCAAGTTATCATCAGCACTAGTTAATGGAAAACGTGGCATGTGACCTACCGGGGTTGACAGAGATTCGAAATGTATCAATGTAACGCAATGATAAAATACCCTCAGCGGTAGGAGCCTTGTGTTCTTTATAATTTGCAGTTGTTTGATTAATTATTAAGATCTTGTTGTCTTACATACAATTTGTACATGTTCAATAAAGCCCCTCTATTAATCTGCAGGAGGATTTGTTTGTGTTTAAATGAGCTTTTGACAAAAGAGTTATGCAAATCAAGGAATATTTGTAGAGCACCCTCTGTGCATTTGCTGGTATTAATGAGGCAACTTTAACTCCACAGGAAATTAGCTACCAGCCTGTGACGTCACCATGCTAACATCCACAAAATAAGTTCAGAGGTGTTATTAGGTTCCAAAAACTGCATTTTCGGTTTTAGAAGTGTTTACTTCTTGCTAGCTTTTACATAATATATGACAAACATGCATATATACTCAACAAAAATATAAACGCAACACTTTTGGTTTTGCTCCCATTTTGTACGAGATGAACTCACAGATCTAAAACTTTTTCCACATACACAATATCACCATTTCCCTCAAATATTGTTCACAAATCAGTCGAAATCTGTGATAGTGAGCAGTTCTCCTTTGCTGAGATAATCCATCCCACCTCACAGGTGTGCCATACCAAGATGCTGATTAGACACCATGATTAGTGCACAGGTGTGCCTTAGACTGCCCACAATAAAAGGCCACTCTGAAAGGTGCAGTTTTCTTCTATTGGGGGGGGATACCAGTCAGTATCTGGTGTGACCACCATTTGCCCCATGCAGTGCAACACATTTCCTTCGCATCATCCGTGAAGAGAACACCTCTCCAACGTGCCAAACGCCAGCGAATGTGAGCATTTGCCCACTCAAGTCGGTTACGACGACCAACTGGAGTCAGGTCGAGACCCCGATGAGGACAACGAGCATGCAGATGAGCTTCCCTGAGACGGTTTCTGACAGTTTGTGCAGAAATTCTTTGGTTATGCAAACCGATTGTTTCAGCAGCTGTCCCGAGTGGCTGGTCTCAGATGATCTTGGAGGTGAACATGCTGGATGTGGAGGTCCTGGGCTGGTGTGGTTACACGTGGTCTGCGGTTGTGAGGCTGGTTGGATGTACTGCCAAATTCTCTGAAACGCCTTTGGAGACGGCTTATGGTAGAGACATGAACATTCAATACACGAGCAACAGCTCTGGTTGACATTCCTGCTGTCAGCATGCCAACTGCACGCTCCCTCAAATCTTGCGACATCTGTGGCATTGTGCTGTGTGATAAAACTGCACCTTTCAGAGTGGCCTTTTATTGTGGACAGTCTAAGGCACACCTGTGCACTAATCATGGTGTCTAATCAGCATCTTGATATGGCACACCTGTGAGGTGGGATGGATTATCTCAGCAAAGGAGAAGTGTTCACTATCACAGATTTAGACTGGTTTGTGAACAATATTTGAGGGAAATGGTGATATTGTGTATGTGGAAAAAGTTTTAGATCTTTGAGTTCATCTCATACAAAATGGGAGCAAAACCAAAAGTGTTGCGTTTATATTTTTGTTGAGTGTAAATACACAAAACGAAGCGGTTTTGGAGAGATCAGCCACTCACGTCACTGTACAGCTCTACTCTGATTAGCTGTCACGCCCGCCACTCAAAAACAAAACGGAACAGATTGAAACAGAATGCGACTTTTTAACCTATGTCAAGGTTAGCCAAACCTTGAACTTGTCCAAGGTCTGTGTCCCAAGAATGTTCCCTGTGAATTTGAAGACTATGGCAGTAAGAGACAGACGGACGGACGGACACCAGGTCTTCGCAATAACCGATGGCCATATGTTGGCCTCGGGTAAAAAGTATAAGATCTGCAGCCAACTACACAATAAGCCACACTGCACTGGAAAAGTTCACCATATATGATATGTAGGTTTCTTGACCCATGACAAGGCACAACTGTTAAGTATGTGAGCATAAATCAGTAAAATACATCAAGCAGAAGCTCATACTATGTGGAAACTACATGGACCCCTAAATTATATTGTACATTAGCGGCATAGCTTCTGCAAGTTTCAGGAATAGATGTTGACCACTGAAAGTAGGTTCCATTTTTAACAGTTCTGAGAGTTTCTAAAGTTAAACACTTACTTGCAGCCATTTTCACACATACTGCTGGTGTGGGAAACACCCAGTTCAGCCATCAGCGAAGCAGACTTGACCCCCACTATGTGATTAACATCAGGGCTGAGACATTTGTCAGTTGTGATTCTGAGTCTCAGTGCCATTTATTTCTTGCAGCATCATGTCATTCATCATGTGTGCAGTGTATGGGTCCATTCACAACCTGAGCAACTAAACAGTACTACACTGTTTGCAAGAGCTTAGGTCGTGCCGTCTAAGAAAGTATTTTTAATTAAAAACATAAGGATGTTACTCCTAAAGTACAGTGGCAGCAGTTTGAGAACTTTGAGCTGACGCATGCTGACAAAAATAAGCCATGTGAAACCAATAATGTATTCCATTCAACAGACTGTATGTAAACTCAAAAAGAACCAACAACATGACAGGTGTGTTGACCTTTTGTATAGACTGTTTAGTTGAGCAGTGGGCTCTGTAGTTTTGGCACAAGCATTTTGAAGGTCCAGGGATAATACTTCTGCCAACGAGCATGAGACACCAACAAGGAAATATTGGTAACAACAATGATGAACTTGCCAAACAACTCATCATCCTCATTTATAATGTTATAAATTATATCATTCTACCTGCATCACAACTTCACACCCATCTCAGTATGTGAGCTGTCACAAGAATTACTGAGGATGGGGATCATCCAGGCATTTCGGACTTCACGAACAGCTGTGGAAAGCTGTCATGCCATGGTTTCATGAAAAACACATTTTCTCTTATGTGCTTTAGAATTCTGGATTTTGGTCACACCTACAATTTCACACGCCATTTATTACATTTCAATTAATCAAAATAAAAGATGAGAAGATATTTTCTTCACTTTTGCAAGGAAACAGTGGTCACCCATACATGGAAATATTTTGCTTGGCAATGTAATCATTGCAAGTTAAGATGTGATAGCAGACACTGAAATCTGCAGTAAGCATTTCTTGCAGGTCTGGTCACATTATTCTGTAACCTTTATGCATTCGGTTACATTTTTATCAAGTATACGCTAGTACCGCTCTTCACCGCAACCAAATAATCTGTCTGCTGTAGTCAGGTGTAGCGTGGGTCTTTCCTTGGTCTTCTAGAGCCACTGTGTACACTAGTCTTCAACATTTGAGTACCTATACGCTGGATCATGGATGGAGAAATGCGCCATATGGTCAAATTGTCGAAGCTGACTTCCCTCACAATGCAAGTGATACTCCTCATCTGTGTCTCCCTCCGTAACGGCTCATTTGTCACAAAATCATTCCAGCATTACCCAAGGATCTTCCAAAAAGTCCTCGTACCAAAGACATCCAGTGGTCACCTCAGGTTACTGGTTAGCATCCAAGTCTCACAACCACACACTAAGACAGGAAGCAACAAAGTCCTTAAGACATGGACCTTTTTTAAGATATGAGAATTGCCAAACACCTTAACACCTTTCTCCAGGACCCTCATGACTCTATAACCTCTTCTCTGGTGTCTTCCAATTTCAAAGACCAAGGACCCAGAGACATGATTGCCACTGCTGAGATAACCGAATCTCTCTACAAGTTCAACACTTGCACTGCAAATAGATACACCTACAATGGCTGAGTACAGTAACTCGTTAAAAACCTGAAGCTTAGTCTTGATCCAGGACAATCACAACCCAGAAACTCAGATTCCTCACTCAGCTCCTCAAGTGCAACAATCAGGGTATTCACTAATTCTGCAAAAATCACAGCCTCATCTGTGAACCTTTCATCACCAACAAAAGCACAGAAGTCACTGGTTTCCGCATTTTGTTGTTTTACTTTTATCAGCCACTTAAAGAGTGAATGAAAAAGACCTTGAAATCATTCATTAAATTCAGGTAAGCATCTGGTAGACTTCACTGGTAGAATCCAATCACTAGGACGCTCGCTAAGTTAGCAGTATTATATGGTGCTACATTACAATTTTGTCTTTGTTTTGTCAGCATCTGTCAAAACATCTGTTGACTACTCAAACAGGGATGACTTCAGGATTGTTCCCATCATAGTAACTGTGGGACATCTGTAATTAAATTTTTTTTAACATAAATATTTCTTGAATTTTCAAAATCTACTTGCATCTGTCATGGCTTTTCAAGCTGAAAACCTCCACATTTCAGGCTCTATTGATCCAGGACGTCGTGAGAGAACAGAGAAGTTTCAGAAGTCGGTTTCAGCATTTTATCCGGATATTCCACTGTTAAAGGAGATTTTTTTTAATGAAAGACGTGCGGACGGATTGCAGCGTCGGCTCGCAGCCACTGTGACGCTCCGCCAAAGGAAAAACACCTCTGTTGGAAGACTTAAGGACAAGTTGGAACATGTCCAGCTGTTAAACAATTTCTCATATACTCACTCCACTGAAAGCCATCAAAAGCCGCCTGGATTTTACAAATGGTTATCAACACGGAGGTGTTTTTCCTGTGCTGCAGCACCGCGCCGGCTGTGTCCCGACGCGCAGACCCGTCCGCACGTCTTTCATTAAAAAAATCTCCTTTAACAATGGAATATCCGGATAAAATGCTGAAACCGACTTCTTCTGAAACTTCTCTGTTCTCTCACGTCCTGGGTCAATAGAGCCTGAAATGTGGAGGTTTTCAGCTTGAAACAGGCTGACGACGGCGCCTGAGAGCGCTGCGCGACGTCTCGCACCGTGGGAAGTCCTTAAAGCGACAGTATCACCTCAAAATCTCTCATCAGCCGTTAAAATTTTCACTGAAAACCAGATTAATTTTTTGAACCATGTCCACTTCGATGTGTCTCACAGGTTTAGAAAAATTTTTGATCAAACAAAGCGCCAGTCTCTCAGCAACTTCTCAGACAAAGGAATTCCGACGAGGGGCTGGACGACTCCTCCCACAAGGAGTGCTCACAGGCGAATGACGTCACCGACAGGCGTGGAAAAACTCACGCATGCGCACGAGGGTTCAAGCATGTCTGACGTAAAAACATATGAATGAAATCCATATAGTTTTTGAAAAAAATAAAAAGGACCTATACTTTATTGACAGCCCTCGTATGATGCAAATTTCATATTTTGTTATTTTAGATTTCACTTCATTTTATCTTGTGCATTTTCTTTAAAAATATTTAAAAGGTTACAAAAAAAACATTAATATTGGACAGACAGCATTTTCTCCTGTATTCAAAATGTACACAGGAACTTTAATTTAGTGGAGCAGCTGTGCAGCATAGACAATTGCAACCATGCAACAGAGTGTAAGTCTAAACTTTCTTTTTTCATTAAACATTTTTCTATTCAGTTTATTTATATAGTGCCACATCACAACATAGGTCACCCCAGGGTGCTTCACATGGGTATGGTCAAACCTCACCAACCCCCCTTAGCAAGCACATAGGCAACAGTAGTAAGGGAAAACTCCCCTGAATGTTTTTTGAAGAAGAAACCTCAAGCAGACCAGATGAAAGAGGGTGACCCAATGCTTAGGGCATTCTATCAATAAAAAAGATCAAAAAACATAGTACAACAATGAATTTTAAAACATGCAAAACAAGAACAGATAAAAGTCAGGTTATAGTGCTTCAGCAGTTGTCATCCAAAAATCCCGGATGGTGAAGATCTTTCGCAGAAGCTTCAAGAATTATTGATATTTCCCACTCCAAAGTTTCACATAATGGTTTGGTGATCATAATTCAAATGAAAAAGCAAATTTGAAAATTAAAAAGCATTAGCAGAAAGGCTTTTTATTTTTCAAAACATGGGCGTTCTATTGTATGATCATTTGAATTCTGATCACTACATGCTACCATATGGTAAATGGACTGCATTTACAGTAGGGCTGCCACGATTAGTCGACTAGTCATTATTACATCGACTGTTGTGTGGGCCGCTGTAGAGGAGGTACTTCTGGCCCAACACCAGAGGGCGCCCTGCCTGATGGCGGGCTTCAGGCACCAGAGGGCGCAGTCGCCTCACAGGAGCACCAGGAGCACCAGTGCTGACAGCTGTCAGTCATCACCCATCATCACACCTCATCCCATAAAAGCCGGGCAGTGACTCAACCTCCCTGCCGAGAAATCAGCTTACCCGACAGGTAACCTCTCAGCCTTTTCTGTGCCGTACGCACATAATTGCTTCTGAACGTTTTGCAGTCGTAAACCTTCTGTATACTTGCAGCTTGGAGCTGGTTAGTGGACATTTGGAGGAGCTGGCGTTTCCACTCCTAAATTTCTTAAGTATTACAGTAGGCACTGCACGTACTCTGTTTTCCTGCTACCTGGGAGTGTAGGACTTTTCCCTCGGGAAGGAACTGTGAGTTTGCTGAGTGTTGCTGGGTGTTCGCACACCCACATAACCTGTTTGTTCTTCCTGCCAGCGGTACCAGATCTGACAGCTGGAGGCAGTGGCCACCTGGGGACTCAGGACTTGGCGGCTCCGGTGTGTTGCAGGTCTCAGTTGGCAGTGGAAATCTTGTAGGGCCCGGCTCTTCTCTGGACAGGCGTCTCCTATCCTCGAGCCTGCCCACACATCACCTGTTATTTAATTGACTGTTACCTAAAAGCAGCATCTGTATTCCGTTGTGCACATTTCACAACATTAAATTGTTATATTTTGGCATTTTCATTGTCCGTTCATTTACGCCCCCTGTTGTGGGTCCGTGTCATTACACTTTCCCAACAATCGACTATCAAAATCGTCGGCAACTAATTTAATAATAGACATCATTGTTTTTTTTAAGCTTTGTTTTTCTTTCAAAGCTGCGGCTGTATCTTCCGCTGCTTTTCTGTCCTTGACGCACATGTGCGGTAGTGGTAATCTGGGTCAGCCGTGATGTTACTGGAAAATTATACCCAAAAAATATCATGACTAGCCGCAATGAAGCTCAAACGTTTGGGAGCATTTTAACCAAATTAAGCAGAAAAACATGCAATGCAAAATCTGCAAGACAGAACTTGCCTTCCACAGCAGTACAACAATGATGCAGGAGCATCTGAGAAGGAAGCACGCTGTGGCTGATACTGAAGAAGTGAGACAGTTGTCTCTGTAAGCTAATTGGCTAGTTAGCCACTAACATTAATGTCCATAGTGCGCTACTTATTTAGCTGTAAACATTAACATTAACAATGACGATATCATTAGCCTTAAGGTGTCCTGACAAATGCACAACATTGATCCACGTACTTGCACATACATCGTCGTGACGATCCCAACCACTGTGTTCCCAGCAGGATGCCGTGTTTTGTCCCACTGGCTGCCATGCACTGCATATATAAAATAATTATTTTGTAGTGGATTAATCATTTTCTGTCCAAGTTGGCTGTTGAAAACGGTTCTAATCGCTTCCGGAATCACAGAGGAGCACTCCAGCTGCTCCTTTTCTCGCGCACTCTTAATGAGGTGGAAAATGTATTTGGAGCTGTCGAAAAAGGTAATTAAGTATCTGTCATGTTTATATTGTAATGACTTGGTAAAACAGTTGCATGGTCATCCCTTCTTGATGCAGCTGTAAAAGTATGTTTATGATAGATTTAACATCTCGTTATAATCGTTCAGACGAGCTGCACTCTGATGCGGTGCGCTGACGCAATCACTTGCACGCACACACTGTGTTTTTGAAATGTTTGCGTAATGTTCACTTGAAGTTCACGTCATTTATGCGTGATGGAGATTTTGAACATTTCAAAATTTTCTTTGCGCACTTGCACAAAGCTGAGCACAGTTTACACTGGTTGATGCACACAGTTTACATCGGTTTACAAGGACTTTGAGGCAAGTTTACTCTCATGCACGGCAGAGTGTGTGCAAGTGCACGGAGGGGGTCTTTAGCACATATGTGTTTGCTGTAACATTGTAACAGCGATGTCATGTTTGAATAGGTAATGTGATAACGCTAATGTTTTTAACGCTACATTACAGTGCTCAAAAAATATGTTCCTCTTCAATGAATGACTTTGTTACCAAATAAAAGTTGAATGAACTATCATCTTAATTGTCTTGTCTTAGTAAGCACATACCTTAAACACTTCAAGCTTCAAACTAATGACAGTGATATAAGAGCAGCTGCATGCTGGTGTAATAAGATGCAATTTACGTATGATCCGATTAGTCGACTAATCACAAAAATAAGCTGTGACTCGTCGATTATCAAAATAATCATTTGTGGCAGCCCTAAGAAAATCACATTGTATGATTTTTAAATAATTTGCATTTTATTGCATGAAATAAGTATCTGATCATCTACCAACCAGCAAGAATTCTGGCTCTCACAGACCTGTTAGTTTTTCTTTAAGAAGCCGTCCTATTCTGCACTCTTTACTTGTATTAATTGCACCTGTTTGAACTCATTACCCATAGAAAAGACACCTGTCCACACACTCAATCAATCACACTCCAACCTAAACACCATGGCCAAGACTAAGGAGCTGTCTAAGGACACCAGGGACAAAACTGTAGACCTACACAAGGCTGGGATGGACTACAGGACAACAGGCAAGCAGCTTGGTGAGAAAGCAACAACTGTTGGTGTAATTATTAGAAAATGTAAGAAACATAAGATGACTGTCAATCTTCCTCGGTCTGGGGCTACATGCGAGATCTCGCCTCATCGGGTAACAATGATTCTAAGAAAGCCCAGAACTACATGGAGGACCTGGTCAATGACCTGAAGAGAGCCGGGACAAAGATTACATTTGTAACACACTACGCCAGCTGTGCCTAACCCTGGTCCTGGAAAGCTCCTGCCCTGCATGTTTTCCATGTTTACCTACTCAAGTCACACCTGAGCTTTAAAAGTGGTGTCTTCTGGCTCTTGATTGGCTGAGCACACCTGACAGAGTTAATTGCCTGGACATGGAACAGGGAGAGTTAGAAAACATGCAGGGTAGGGGCCCTCCAGGAACAGGGTTGGACACAGCTGCACTATGCCGTCATGGTTTAAAATCCTGCAGGGCACGCAAGGTCCACCTGCTCATGCCAGTACATGTCCAGGCTGGTATCAAGTTCACCAGTGACCATCTGGATGATCCAAAGGAGGCATGGAAAAAGGTCATGTGGTCAAATGAGACCAAAATAGAGCTTTTTGGTATCAACTTCACTCGCTGTGTTTGGAGGATGAGAACAACCCAAAGAACACCATCTCAACCGTGAAGCATGGGGTAGAAACATCATTATTGGAGGTGCTTTCTGCAAAGGGGACAGGACGACTGCACCCGATTGAAAGGACGATGGATGGGGTCATGTATTGCGAGATGTTTGCAAACAACCTCCTTCCCTCAGTAAGAGCATTGAAGATGGGTCATGGCTGGGTCTTCCAGCATGTATATAGCGCTTGTATATAACGCTTTTTCCATCTACATCAGACCCTCAAAGTGCTTTACACTGATGCCTCGCTTTCACACATTCTCACACACACACACACACACACACACACACACACACACACACACACACACACACACACACACATACACATACACACACACACACACACACACACACACACACACACACACACACACACACACACACACACACACACACACACACACACACACACCAAAGTCAGGGTGCTGCCAAGCAAAGCACTCATTAGACACAGAGAGCAACTCTGGGATTAAGGACCTTGCCCAAGTGCCCTTAGTGATTTTCCGGCCATGCAGGGGTTTGAACAGAGGATCCTCTGGTCTCACGCCCACTGCTTAACCACAACACCATCGCCTTCCCACACATTATTATATCACATTAAATGATCAGTTTTTTAACAGGCTCCAAATACATAAAAAACAAAATAAAAAAAAATTCAGTCCTAGTAGCCTAGAATTTATGCAGAATTGTACATTTTCTTAAATATAAACAATGAGCAAAAGTTGGTAATTGCTGCCAGTCCATTTCTGTATGACAATGATAGTCGAAAGCTGTTTAAAACTGGGTTTCACAAGAAATTACAAGGGATTTCCTTACTCCAGTCTTGTCACATAGCCGCAGGGTGTTGAAAGAGCCCATGGCAAACATCTCTCCATCCGGAGCCCAAGACAAAGATGTGACCGAATAGTCATGGAATGCTGAGGAGTAGAGCAAGGAGCCATAGTTGTCCCATATCTATTGAATGAGAACAATTATTGAGACATACAAAATAATTCTACACATAGTAAAATGTCCAAAATAAATTCAAACCAGTCCGACCTTATATTTGCAGTCCTCTCCCCCTGACAATATGAGGTTATTGACTGAATTCCAGTCCACCTTCAAAATAATGCCTTTGTGAGCCTTCCACTACAAAGAGACAGAGAGACTGTGTTAATGCCAATATAACAGAAAGATAGCATCTGTTTATATTATAATAGTCAACTGGTCTGTGTGTGTGTGTGTATGGCTTTGATCACGCCAAAACCAGGAGAGCTGACATTTGCCGTTTGGTATGCTTATGAATTTTGGGTCAAGGATCAGTGTTGCCACAGTTACTTTGAAAAAGTAATCCAATTACTGATTACTCCTTGAAAAAGTAAGTTAGTTACTTCACTGATTGCTCAATCTTAAAAGTAACTAAGTTAGATTACTAGTTACTTTATTAATTACTTTCAGCAGTTGCAGAACAACCCTCCTGCCACGTCAACGTGAAAATGATAACCAGTTTTTGCCAATAATCACTTTATTAGAAGTGATTTAAGAGTAACGTAAACAATGTATGTCTAAGTTCTAAGGTTTTACCCAATCTATCAATCTACCAAAATACCCAATCTAGAACCCATGGATCCCCACAGGCAATGTGCTAGTATCTCTAGATTTCACAATCATCACTGTCACATCACAGTAGCAGGGGTCACTAATATGTATACATAGGTCCTAAGGAGTTGGCCAGTAAAAAAGTAAGTCTCTTTGGCTTCTCCCTTGTGTTAGTTGGGCTCGCCACAGTAGAGCCAAGGTGGATCCACGTTTATTTGGCACAGGTTTTATTCCTGACACAACTTCATATAACTGAAGTAAGAGGTTCTCAAAAAATGAGTAACTGCTAGAAGGAAACAAAAGAAGACACCCATGACAACTCTAAGGAGATATAGGCTTTCGTGGCTGTGACTGGAGAAACTGTATAGTGCAACCTTTTGGCAGTTGCATCACCAGTTATTGAGCTTCATGGTGGAGTAGAACAGAGAAGGATTTGATTAAAAGTACACATAAAATTTCAGCTGCAGTTTGGTTGAAGGCACGTGGAAAAGAATCAAGCTGCATGCACCACTTCATCATTAAACTACACACTATAAACCCTGCTTGAACATTTTTTGCTAACAGCTGTTAACGTAATGAGGCTCCATTTAGCACAGCAAGTGATGTCTTCTTTTTGACATGGATTCCAAGATGATGATCTCAAACACAGGTCTTACAAAAGTTTTGAACTGTGTATCAAGCTTACCATCACTTTTGCAGTATACATGAAATGTTATGGTATCATCCCCATCCACATGTTCTATTAATTTTGGACAGATACCAATATCTTTGCAGGAGACAAAAGTATTTAGGGTCCTGGAGCTATCTTTCTTACTTAATTGTAGTGAGATTTGGACGCTGACCAATGACTTAAGGTGACAACTGGAAGTATTTGGTAGTAGGTCTCTTCATAGGATCCTTGGGTACTCCTAGAGTGACTTTGCATCAAATGAGTGGTTACTTCAAGAGACTAAAATAAGGAGTATTACGTGCATTGTGAAACATTGTGGCCATATGGCACATTTCTCTGTGACTGAGTGTTGAGGACCCCAGTGAGTGGAGAAGCCCAAGAGAACACCCATGTTTCATCTGGGTGTAGCAGATAGATGGTTATTTTATAGAGGTGGAGATGGGTCAGTTGTTTGCCTGGGTAGCTGCCATTCAGGACCCAAGGTGGTTCCATGTTGTTATGGATGCAGTGAAGACTTGACCTTGCCATTTTGTGGTACTGCATATTTCATCCCATATTTGTCAATTTCAATTTCAATTTATTTTCATTTATATAGCGCCAAATCACAACAGAGTTGCCTCAAAGCGCTTCACACAGGTAAGGTCTAACCTTACCAACCCCCCAGAGCAACAGTGGTAAGGAAAAACTCCCTCTGAGGAAGAAACCTCAAGCAGACCAGACTCAAAGGGGTGACCCTCTGCTTGGGCCATGCTACAAAACATAAATTACAGAACAATTCACAGAACAATTTACGGACAAATACACAAGAAATGCAATTGGCGCACAGGACAGGAGGATCGGCAACACGAACACAACTCCCATCTCTGGATGGAGCTGCACCTTAAACAGAGAGAAAAAACAGAAACAGGCATCAGAAAGACAAGAAATACTGTATAATTTGTCAGCATTAAACAACAAGAAAAAGAGAAATACTAAGGTGATCGCCAGCCACTAGTCCTAAACTTCACTAAAAGACCCAGAATTTAGGTAAAGTTGAGGCCGCGGCCCACTCCAATTACTAATAAAATGAATTAAAAGAGTAAAAATGGTAAAAACAAAACTGTACCAGTATGCTAGCCATATGAAAGGGAAAATAAGTGCGTCTTAAGTCTGGACTTGAAAGTCTCCACAGAATCTGACTGTTTTATTGACGCAGGGAGATCATTCCACAGAACAGGGGCACGATAAGAGAAAGCTCTGTGACCCGCCAACTTCTTATTCACCTTAGGGACACAAAGTAGTCCTGCACCCTGAGAACGTAAAGCCCGGGACGGTACGTAAGGTTTAATTAGGTCAGGTTTAAGGTTGTCCATAGTGCATGAAGCATCTCCTCATGGTTGTTAGCTGAACCAGTCAGCTGAAGCTATTGTTAAGGCAAGCAGTGGTGGACAAACCGCACCGACAAGAACACAACATGCACAGTGGTCAGCAGGTGGCACACAGAGGAGATTCCAATTTAATCACAGCTGCTCGTAATTTACCATAATCCATCCAGTATCCTCTAACTATCCAGCAGGTGGCAGACACGTCTATAGGATATTACATAAGCAAAAGAAAGTTGCTTTTACAGCTGATGTGGAAGTTAACCAACATCTTATCACTTCATCCTCATTTTGTGTTCTTTTAATTTGTTGAGTTACAAGCTCAGTTATTCCTTACACAAGGATGGTGTAACCCACCCACAAATCTACATTTCTGTCGTACAAGCCCTGTGCTTAATATAGCATATTTAGAATCGCTATTTTAGTGAAATTTTTAAAAATATGATCAGAATTACTATGAAACACTTGAAAGTCATAAACCGGATTTTTCAGATTAAAAGTTGCAGGAACTCCCAAACCAGTATTAAAAACAAAACACGATGTGTACTCTGGAAAATACAGTATCACCTCTTTATTGGTCACATAACCTTTGACCCTGGGTGATTCTGGAAGGCCTAAAAAAATTAGATATTATTATTTAAAATGCTGACTTTTGAGGAATTGATCAAAGTTACATCTATGCTACTATCAAACACTAACATGAAGTCATATCTTTCTATCAGTCATGTCACTGACTCTGTATAATCTTGAAATATTAAACTCTAAGTCATAACTCTTTGATCAAATGTCAAAGCTACATAAAACCAAATATTATTGTATCACTGAATCATTCATTTATTACCCGAGGCCATCAGGTATTGTGAAGGCCTTTCGTCTGTCTGTGCTCAGCATAAGTCCAGTCCTATTACTGTTACAGTCTTCAAAGTAACAGGGGACATTTGTGGGACACAGACCTTGGACAAGTTGAAAGATGGCTAACTTTGACCTATTTTAAGAGGTTAAAAAGTCACATTCTGTGCCTAATTTTACGGTATGATCTCGTGGACGTTTCTCACATATTATGTAAAAGCTAGTGAGAAATAAACACTTCTAAAAAGTGAAAATGCTGCTTTTCTAAACTGATAACACCTCTGGAAGGATTTATAAATATTTAGCAGACGTTAGCATGGTTATGTCACTTCCTGGTTTTGCTAGGTGCTAGCTTCGCGTCATTTTTGGCCAGAAATAACACTTTTCTAATATGTATGCTATGTAAAAGCTAGTGAGAAATAAACACTTCTAAATTTGAAAGCACTGTTTTTGGAACCTAATAACACATTTGAACTGATTTACAAGACAAAATGCAGCCATTAACGTCGACGCTAACTTCCTATGGAGTTCAATTTGTCTCATTAATACCTGCAAATGAACAGAGGGCAACAACAAAAAAGTGGAGCGTCCAGCCCCTCTCCAGGAGTTCGGTACCAGAGCCCAAGCTGTACATGGAGGTGAGCCTGACTATCTCTAGTGGGTATCTCTCAACCTCCTGCACAAGCTCAGGCTCCTTCCCCCCCAGCGAGGGGACATTCCACGTCCCAACAGCCAGGGGCTGTGAGTGCGGACTGGGCCGCCGGGCCACCTGCCCTCGACTGCCACCCAATCCTCTCTGCACCCGACCCCCATGGCCCCCTCTGCAGGTGGTGAACCCACAGGAGGGTGGGCTCACGTCGCTCTTTCGGGCTGAGCCCGGCCAGACCCCGTGGGCTAAGGCCCCGACCACCAGGCACTCGCGCGTGAGCCCCAACCCCAGGCCTGGCTCCAAGGTGGGGCTCCGGCTCTGCCATACCGGGCGACGTCTCGGTCCTTGATTTTGTACTGGTCATGGGGTGGAGAGCTGGGGTAGCATTGCTTATTGCTCCCCAGTTCAGTCATCATGTGTTGGAGTTCACTCCTGTGAACGAGAGGGTCGCGTCCCTATGTCTTCGTGTCAGGGACAGGTCTCTCACTGTTGTCTCGGCCTACGGGCTGAGTGGCAGTGTAGAGTACCTGACCTTCTTGGAGTCCCTGGGAGGGGTACTAGATAGGGGACTGGGGACTCCATTGTTCTCCTGGGGGATTTCAACGCCCACGTTGATGGCGACAGTGAGACCTGGAGGGAGGTGATCGGGAAGCATGGCCTCCCCGATCTGAACCCGGGTGGTGTTCAGTTGTTGGACTACTGTGCCAGTCGCAGTTTGTCCATCACGAACACCAGGACACCCTGAGCCAGAGGTCGATGATCGACTTTGTAGTGGTATCATCTGACCTTCGGCCATGTGTCTTGGACACTCGGATGAAGAGAGGGGCTGAGCTGTGAACCAATCACCACCTGGTGGTGAGTTGGATCCGCTGGAAGGGGAGGAAGCAGATCAGACCTGGCAGGCCCAAACGTATCATGAGGGTCTGCTGGGAACGACTGGCGGAACCCTGTGTCAGTGAGGTCTTCAACTCCCACCTCCGGGAGAGCTTCTCCCAGATCCTGGGGGAGGTTGGAGACATGGAGTCCGAGTGGACCATGTTCTCCACCTCCACTGTCGATGCGGCCACTCGTAGCTGTGGTCACAAGGTCTCTGGTGCCTGTCGCGGCGGCAGTCCCCGAACCAGGTGGTAGACACCGGACGTAAGGGATGCCGTCAAGCTAAAGAAGGAGTCCTACTTGTCTTTGTTGGTAAGTGGGACCCAGGAGACAACTGACAGGTACCGGCAGGCCAAGTGTGTTGCAGCCTGTGCGGTCGCAGAGGCAAAAACTCGGGTCTGGGAGGAGTTCGGGGAGGCCATGGAGGAGGACTATTGGTCGGCCTCGAAGAAATTCTGGCAAACCGTCCGACGCCTCAGGAGGCGGAAGCAGCTCGCCACTGGCATCGTCTACGGTGCGGGTGGGAAGCTGTTGACCCTGACTGGGGATGTTGTTGGGCAGTGGAAGGAATACTTCGAGGATCTCCTCAATCCCATCGTCATGTCTTCCGAAGAGGAAGCAGGGACTGGGGACTCAGAGGCAGACTCATCCATCACCCTGGCCAAAGTTACCGAGGTGGTTAGAAAGCTCCTCGGTGGCAAGGTTCCTGGGGTGGATGAAATCCGTCCTGAGTACCTTAAGTCTCTGGATTTTGTGGGACTGTCTTGGTTGACACGCCTCTGCAACATAGCGTGGCGGTCGGGGACAGTGCCTCTGGATTGGCAGACCGGGGTGGTGGTCCCTCTGTTTAAGAAGGGGGACAGGAGGGTGTGTTGCAACTACAGGGGGATCACACTCCTCAGCCTCCCATGTAAGGTCTATTCCAGAGTAGTGGAGAGAAGAATTCAACCGATAGTCGAACCTCGGATTCAGGAGGAGCAGTGTTTTTGTCCTGGTCACGGCACACTGGACCAGCTCTACACACTTCCTCGGGTGCTCCAGCGTTCATGGGAGTTCACCCAACCAGTCCACATGTGCTTTGTGGATCTGGAGAAGGCGTTCGACCATGTCCCTCAGGGCACCCTGTGGGGGAGTGCTCCGGGAGTACGGGGTCCTTTGCTAAAGGCTATCCGGTCCCTGTACAACCGCAGCAGGAGCATGGTTCGCATTGCCGGTAGTAAGTCAAACCTGTATCCAGTGCACGGTTCTGTTCATTATCTTTATGGACAGAATTTCTAGGCAAAGCCAAGGTGTTGAGGGGGTCTGGTTTGGGAACCACAGAATCTCATCTCTGCTGTTTGCGGACAATGTGGTTCTGTTGGCTTCGTCAAATCAGGACCTTCAGCGTGCACTGGGGCGGTTTGCAGCCAAGTGTGAAGCGTTCGGGATGAAAATCAGCACCTCCAAATCTGAGGCCATGGTTCTCGACCGGAAAAAGGTGCCTTGCCCTCTTTAGGTCAGTGGAGTGTCCTTGCCTCAAGTGGAGGAGTTTAAGTATCTCGGGGTCTTGTTCACGAGCGAGGGACGGATGGAGCATGAGATCAACAGACAGATCGGTGCAGCATCTGCAGTGATGCGGTCTGTGTATCGGACCATCGTGGTGAAGAGAGAGCAGAGTAGGGGGGTAAAGCTCTCGATTTACCGATCGATCTACATTCCGACCCTCACCTATGGTCATGAGATTTGGCTCATGACCGAAAGAATGAGATCGCGAGTACAAGTTTCCTCCGCAGGGTGGCTGGGTGCTCCCTTAGAGATAGGGTGAGGAGCTCGGTCACTCGAGAGGAGCTTGGAGTCGAGCCGCTGCTCCTCCACATCGAAAGGAGCCAGCTGAGGTGGCTCGGGCATCTTTTCCGGATGCCCGCTGGATGCCTCGCTGGATGCCTCACTGGAGAGGTGTTCCCAATGGGCACGTCCCACTGGGAGGAGGCCCTGGGGAAGACCCAGGACACGCTGGAGGGACTACGTCTCTTGGCTGGCTTGGGAACACCTTGGGGTTCCCAAAGACAGAGGAGCTGGGGGAGGTGTGTGTGGATCTGGAGGTCTGGGCGGCTTTGCTTGAGCTGCTGCCCCCGCGACCCGATTCCGGATAAAGCGGAAGAAAATGGATAGTTGGATGGATGGATGCACGCACAGAGGGTGATCTACAAATATTCCTTGATTTGCGCAACTTCCGCTCTTGTCAAAAGCTCATATATACGCACACACAAGGCCTCCTGCAGACGCCGTTAAAATGTAAATATTGTTTTTGATTGATTGACAGAGGGGCTTTATTCAACATGTACAAATTGTAAGTAAGACAATAGGATATTAAGAAACTGCAAATTATAAAGAACACAATGCTCATATGGCTGAGGGTATTTTAGCATTGCGTTATATTTTTATATACATGTATATAAAAGTAGAAGGAAGCAGAGCATACGGAGGGAATGCACACAAACACAAGGAGCACATGCAAACTTCACACCAGGTGGGAAGGGATCCCACAACCTTCTTACTGTGAGGCAACAGTGCTAACCACTAACCCACCATGCCACCAATCATCAAATCGCAAAGAACTAATTTGTATGAATCAGTGAGAAGCACATATTTTATCAATGTTCTTATTTTTATATAGCTTCTCTTGTAATTGTGGGTACATTTTTTGATGTTTTTAACATTTTTTGCTGTTATTATTAATGTATTATTAATGCTTTTGTAATTTTGTTTATTTTCGAACATATTTTGAATTGGCTATCCATAAAGTGTTAAATAAAATGTATAACAACATCAGAAACAACAGCTATTGCTATCACCATCACCATCCATAATAACATTTTATGAATAAAATAACATACAATATTACTACCGTTGTTGTTAAGGGTTTTACAAATTCTTAAAATTCTTGAAAAAACTTGCCAATGAGCTTATGGAACAAAGACCAGTAAATGCTGAGCACACTACCATCTCTAGTTTCTCTATGACCCAATGGAAACATACTGCAAAGGCTTGCACACGTATGTGTGTATGTATGTGTGTATGTGAGGGATCATGAAGGTTAAAGAGGTTCTCAAGGGGGGTCCTTCACGTGCAGTCATTTCTCATACCCTTTTCAGACACAGACACATTTATGAAGCTGAAGTCGCAATCATCTCACATTTGTCCCAATCATTTTTTATTGCATTCACAGGGTAATCCCTGATTAATTGAATGTCACTGCTAAACTATAAAATTACATCGTGTATATGTTACAAAGAATGAGATGACGTACAAAATTAATACAAGTTCAAGTTTACCTCTACCACTTCTTGAACATCTGACTACACATGCACTCGTTTTCTCTCATTACACTGACTCCCCCTTAGGTCATATGTAAATGTTCATCAATGCTGCGTTTAACTTCAACAGCATCCTCATGTCAACTGACATTGGGCAGTGACCAACCAATATTTAGTGCTATTTGGCTGACATGCTGGCCCATTCAGACTGACCACAGACATTTTAAGCCCACATCCCTGGGTTGGTCTAAAAGAAGTCTCAGGAAGAGGTGATGAAATTGAACGTGTGTATGTGCTTGTGTGCGTGCGCACAAGTGTGGTAATAGCTAACAGGGAGCAAAGGGCTGAGAAGCAGCACATTAAACCCTCCAATGTTTATTCAAGGTCCCAACCGCTATTCAGCTCCAAGGAGAATAATAAACAAATGTATACATGAACAAGAAAAATACTCAGTGATGTGCGAGCACCTCAAGCCTGCACCTTATTAATGCAGACGCACTCAATCACATATACCTCTCATAAAATATTCTTCCCTTTTATTTACTGTTTAGGTGGCAATACAAAATAAAGAGTAAATTATAGAGCCAGTTTTTAAAAAACCGACCTGCAAGATGAAAAAAAAAACATATGACAAATGAGAACACAAACATCTCATAAAATAATCAGATGGCAAATAAATCTTGGAAAATAGGTTAACAATCAAAGCAATCATGGAACACTAAAAAGCTTCTGCAGTCATCTGACATCTTCATCTGTGCACAGCTCCATGTTCTTCTTCAATGTACTAATGTTGCATTCACATTGGCTGTGAAAGCGGCAATCAAATGTTTAAAATTTTCAATATTTTCCACCTGCTGCAGTGACAAGTAGAAGGTCGATGCTGTCTTATCTTTGACGATGGTGAAGGATGGACAGCAAGGCATGGACTGTGTAAGTGCAGAGTCACAAGAATATATATCATGTAAACAGCAATAATTTGTGTGATATTACAGAAAGAAACTAAACTGCTGTGACACTAAAGGTTAAGCCTTTTTCGCAAACATCTTCATCGCTTTCTTCTTTCGGCTGCTCCCATTAGGGGTAATCAAAGCAGATCATCAGTCTTCGTCTCACCTTGTCCTCTGTATCTTCCTGTCACACTAACCACCTGCATGTCCTCCCTCACCACAACCATTAACCTCCTCTTTGGCCTCCCTCTTCTCTTTCTGCCTGGTGGCTCCATCCTCATCATCCTTCTCCCTATATACCCTGGGCCCCTCCTCTGCACATGGCCAAACCATCTCAATCTCACCATTCTCACTTTGTCTCCAAACTGTCCTGCCTGTGCTGTCTCTCTGATATGTTCATTCCTAATCTTGTCCATCCTTATCACTACCAAACAAAATTGAAGCATCTTCAGCTCTGCCACTTCCAGCTCTGCATCCTGTCTTTTAGTCAGCAACGCTGTCTCTAAGTCACACAACATAGGTGGTCTAACTACCATCTTGTAAACTTTCCCTTTCACTCATCACAAATCCTTCCTACCACCTTTCTCCACCCACTCCCCTCTGCCTATACCCTCTTGTTCACATCTCTTTGGATCACAGCTAAAGCTTGTTATTTTAAAAAAGGTTTAAAATGACAAAATTTTATTCTCTCTCCCAATTACATAAATTATTGTTAATCACAGAAAAATGACTGCATTCACACCGTCATCTATCATTGCAAACTGCAGTAATTCTGCTATAGCCGGTATAACGGTTCTTCTTCAGTAAACATGTGAATTCAGCAAAATAAAAAATGGTCCTATTAAAAGATGTAGTCATGTGTGTTACTTTAACAAAACCTACCACAAGCTTCCTATCTCTGCTCCAGTGAAATGATTGATAAATGATTTCTGTGCTTCTCCTATATAATCTGTTACGAAATACGTTGAACAGCAATATTCATGGAAAATCACATTAATCATGGAAGTAACTACATGTTGATGGGCCTCACAAACATTTTTAGCATCACTGCAAAGACATATCTGCCGATACAGGAACTGGTTGGGTATTGCCAGCAAAATTAGTCCAAAATTAAATTATTTTTGTTTGATGGGCGGGCCATCAGCATTGCTAACAGCATTATTACTCAAAATGTTGCAACATTATAAAACAACAACAACCATGTTGACCAGATATAGCTGAACCAAATAAATTTACCATTTATTCACTGAAAAAAGTATGGAGTGAAATTTACTTTAAAAAAAAAAGCTTGGTAACAATTTTGCTAAAGAAGTTCCAAAAAATATATTGTAATAAAGGACAGTGTTTACATTGTGGTTTCTCATCTTAGAATTAATTTTTACTGAAAAAAAGACACCTGTGTACACAAATGGGATTTGAACTAAAAACTCTTCAGTTCATGGATACCTGGTCCTTCCAACTAAGTCATATTCCCATTGGGTGTTTACATCAAGAAATTTGAATTTAAACTCCAGTTTTGCGAAGAGAGGATTACACTATCATTTTCAAGCCATGGTTGGCTTGAGATGACATTGACTCAGTTGGTAGAGGCAGTTACTCATTAACTGAAAGGTCAGTGGTTTGGTTTCCACTTGTGTGCACAAATTTTCTTAAGCAAGGGAAGAGAGAACCTTAAAGCTCCTGGGGTGAGTGGATGTCATGCATCTTTAGACAGCGGTTTAAGAATATGTTACAAGATGATGCAGGGCTCGACATAGCCATTTGCCCGCTGGCCCGGCACCGATTTTGCCCACCTTCGGGCCACTACGGACCAGTGTAATTTATCAAATGATGGCCCGCTTGGGCCACTACAAAAATGCACAAAATTCTATTTATTTTACCATATTTTAGAGCGGCAATTTCTTCACATATCCATGCCATCAAACTTCACCGAGTCCGCCATGTTTGTTTTGGTCTTCTTCTTCTTTGTTTGTTTTGGTCTCGCACCACGGAGCACATCTCCCATCTTGAGTTGGGTATCATTAAGAAATGATTCAATCCACCAATATCAATAATCTTTTTACTTAACGATTCCCTTATCGGTCCTTCAGAGCGGCCGTTGTTTTTGAGGGTCTTTGTCGGGAAAATGATCATTTCTCTACATTGACTGCAGACCCTGCAGCGGGTCTCTAATCAACTGCACTTTGAAGCATGAACCAATGAGGCAATGGTTCCAGCCGCTAGGCCGTTGGACTTTATCTTAAGTTTTCCCTGCTAAAACCCTAAAAAGCATATGTCTGTGAGTAATATATACTCTTTTATGTTAAACCAACCTGTTATGGTCTTCTGAAACAGTTGATAGATGTATTTTATAACTTAAAAACAGGACCAATGCTAGCACATTAGCATGTCTATGGCGTTTTCAATTATTAAAGTTAGCATTAGCTGTTGGCATTTCCGCACGTTTGTGTGCATTTGTTTTCTGTATAATAATTAATGGCTCAGCGCTTGTTGTCGTAAAAGAGTCAAATGTATTAAAAATTGCAATATTTTTTTCATTTCTATATTAATAATAATAATAGCAAGAACAACAGCAATAATAGTAATAATGACTCTTCAGAAGCAGCAAGTCTGCTTCTTAACTCCTCTCAAAGCCATTAAAATATGTCAATCGTGACTGAGAGTCACTTTTGTGCAGATTAAAGTCGCTAAGTGGGATCTTGTCTTGTGGAAGTCAAGAAACGAGAATCGTCCTCCGTTCCGTTGGCACAGCTCCAAACGCTGCGCGGCTCTCTGCCGAGAGAGTCCGGTCAGAATTAATAACTTCAAAATGAACTGCCACTTTAAATACAATGACACCCCTTTACAAAGGCTGTAATACAGAAAATGACCTACAATTGACTAAAATGTTTTTTTCTTCCCAAAATGAGACGTCCTGCATTCTTTATGAATTAAACTGATGCTGAAGTGAAGCACAGCCAGCTGCAAGAGTTCAACTCAGAGGGATGGAAAGACATTCATGCCAATAATGTCTGAAAGGAAATGCTTTTGACAAAAACTACAGATTTTGTTTATTTCTATTTGTATTCAGAGATCAAGGATCCACCATGTAGAGTTTATTTAGGTCCAGAGATTAAGGATCCAGTGACCAATTTCATATTTATTTACTTTAAGAATCAATAAAATGTTGTTGACATAGAAAACCTTTAAAGCCTACTTTTAGTACACAGAAAATTCACAAGCGGTATCGATAAGGAATCAGATCGATAAGTGGAATCGATAATGGTATTGATATCAATAAAATCTTATCAATACCCATCCCTAACCACGCTCCCGCAGAATCTCGCGCATATTGAAATGTATGTTGTCGATGCGTGGAGCGTGCGTTTGGCCGTTTCCGTCACGATCTTCGGCAATGTTCGTTAGCATCTTTAAATGCACGGGAAGCTACAAGAAACGAAGACAAACAAGATGCAAATCTAACAGAACGCTTTGAAATTCAAATTGAAATATGTTTAAACTACATCCACCCAAACCCGCACAACAACCAGGAAAGAGTTTTGCTAAAGGAACTGGCCAGAAGAGGAAGCTTCGTGATGATGACTTAAGGGAGAGAGACAGGCTATATGAAAGAAATAAGAGGAAGAGAGGTTTTGTCACGACCTGGCCACAGAAATGGCCATGGCTTAGACATGACCAAGAGAAGAATGAGGTTTTCTGCCAAATCTGCCAGGGCCTATCCGTCATATGCTGACAAGTAAGTAAAGTATATGCTTGGTCCTGGTAGACCTTGGCTGTTTTGAAGCTAAGTTTAAAAGTCTAACCAGCTTGCCTTTGTGGAAACCCCATGGTGACAACATTAGCAAAGGAACCAAGCATTTTTTTTAATTTAGATATAACTCCAATCCAGACAAGGCATACTTTTTAGTTTTGATGTGGACCTACATCTGTATTTTACATTTCTGACTGTCAGTTAGCCAACTCCGAGGGTTGCTTAAAAATGCCCTCTAAATTTTATGGGAGTCATTTTATTTTTTTACACTTGAGAATGCCCTCTTATAAATTCTAATTTTTTTTTTAATGTCATGGTCCATAGACTATTTTATGTTTTATCTGGATTGGTTTATATTATATAGGTAATTTTATTTGAAGGATTTCAAGGTGGAATATCATGAACTCTCATGTGCAAAACCATGGGCCAGTGCTCCTACACTGTGGGCCACTAACTTCTAAATTCTACTGGCCCTGCGGGCCAGTGGGGCAAATTGGTTTATGGTATATTTCAGAAAAAATTTTGATAAAGCAACGCGCGCCGTCTCGAGCAGCGTGTGAAACAAAGGAATTCAGCCAAGAGGGCGGGACCACATCTCACTCAAGCCCACAGGGAAATGACGTCACCGACACGCGTGAAAAAACTCGCGCATGCGCACGAGGGTTCAAGCATGATTGGTGTAATCGCACGTCATTCAAATCCATATAGTTAAAAAAAAATAAAAGGGTCGGTTTATTATCTAATAGACCTCGTATATATATATATATATATATATATATATTTTTTTTTTTTTTTTTATTTGCTCTGTACATATAATTCTTTTTTTTAATTTGCACTTTGAACACACCTTTTTTATTCTGTTAAATTTTATGTTTATTTTCTTTTCTTCACCAAACCTTTTATGTCTGCATGTGGTTCATTCAAGTTTATATTTGCACTGAAAGGCTTGCTCCTTACATTTTATTGTACTTGTTACAATGACAAAGAATCTGCATCTGTATTTTCATATTGTCATTTACGTTATGGGCAAAAATACCATCAAATAACATGATATAATATTTAGTCCATATTGCCTATTCCTACTGTTATACACCATAAACATATATATTATACAAACGTGCCTCTATACACATTAATCCGTGCTTAGCTAGAATGATCTGTTGTTTACATTAGCAAACTGAATGGTTATACATGTGAATTATGAAAGCACAGTATTCAGCAGTACAGAGGAAAATGTATAATTTTTAAATAAAGTTTTTGCATATGCTCTTCCTGTCTCTTAATGTATCTGTGAATAGTGTTCATGTTTTGGAAATCAATCTTCTAGGTAAAAATACTGAGCTGACAAAATAATTTATTAAATATTTGAATCTTTGAGGAATAATTTCAGCCTTCTTCTTGCATACTTTAATATACTGGCAATTGCAAATACTTCAGGCTGCGACATATTTTACTTTGAAACTTGGATCAAAGAACGTTTGAAGAAAGGAAGCACCCAGAAATGTATAGAGTAAAGCTCCGGTCACAACCCACCGTGTCACAACCCACCGTGCGTTTTTTTTTCGCCGTACGTTTTCTGCGGATGCCACGGCCACTATGTTTTTGTGAAAACGTACGGAGGCAGTAGCAAGAGGAGGGAGGGAGTACGTTCAACGCATGTCTTTAGGAGTGTAACGATCAATCAATCAATCAATCAACTTTTTTTTTATATAGCGCCAAATCACAACAAACAGTTGCCCCAAGGCGCTTTACACTGTAAGGCAAGGCCATACAATAATTATGAAAAACCCCAACGGTCAAAACGACCCCCTGTGAGCAAGCACTTGGCTACAGTGGGAAGGAAAAACTCCCTTTTAACAGGAAGAAACCTCCAGCAGAACCAGGCTCAGGGAGGGGCAGTCTTCTGCTGAGACTGGTTGGGGCTGAGGGAAAGAACCAGGAAAAAGACATGCTGTGGAAGGGGGCAGAGATCGATCACTAATGATTAAATGCGGAGTGATGCATACAGAGCAAAAAGAGAAAGAAACAGTGCATCATGGGAACCCCCCCACAGTCTACGTCTAAAGCAGCATAACCAAGGGATAGTCCAGGGTCACCTGATCCAGCCCTAACTATAAGCCTTAGCGAAAAGGAACGTTTTAAGCCTAATCTTAAAAGTAGAGAGGGTATCTGTCTCCCTGATCTGAATTGGGAGCTGGTTCCACAGGAGAGGAGCCTGAAAGCTGAAGGCTCTGCCTCCCATTCTACTCTTACAAACCCTAGGAACTACAAGTAAGCCTGCAGTCTGAGAGCGAAGCGCTCTAATGGGGTAATATGGTACTACGAGGTCCCTAAGATAAGATGGGACCTGATTATTCAAAACCTTATAAGTAAGAAGAAGAATTTTAAATTCTATTCTAGAATTAACAGGAAGCCAATGAAGAGAGGCCAACACGGGTGAGATATGCTCTCTCCTGCCACTCCCCGTCAGTACTCTAGCTGCAGCATTTTGAACTAACTGAAGGCTTTTTAGGGAACTTTTAGGACAACCTGATAATAATGAATTACAATAGTCCAGCCTAGAGGAAATAAATGCATGAATTAGTTTTTCAGCATCACTCTGAGACAAGACCTTTCTGATTTTAGAGATATTGCGTAAATGCAAAAAGGCAGTCCTACATATTTGTTTAATATGCGCTTTGAATGACATATCCTGATCAAAAATGACTCCAAGATTTCTCACAGTATTACTAGAGGTCAGGGAAATGCCATCCAGAGTAAAGATCTGGTTAGAGACCATGCTTCTAAGATTTGTGGGGCCAAGTACAATAACTTCAGTTTTATCTGAGTTTAAAAGCAGGAAATTAGAGGTCATCCATGTCTTTATGTCTGTAAGACAATCCTGCAGTTTAGCTAATTGGTGTGTGTCCTCTGGTTTCATGGATAGATAAAGCTGGGTATCATCTGCGTAACAATGAAAATTTAAGCAATACCGTCTAATAATACTGCCTAAGGGAAGCATGTATAAAGTGAATAAAATTGGTCCTAGCACAGAACCTTGTGGAACTCCATAATTAACTTTAGTCCGTGAAGAAGATTCCCCATTTACATGAACAAACTGTAATCTATTAGACAAATATGATTCAAACCACCGCAGCGCAGTGCCCTTAATACCTATGACATGCTGTAATCTCTGTAATAGAATTTTATGGTCAACAGTATCAAAAGCAGCACTGAGGTCCAACAGAACAAGCACAGAGATAAGTCCACTGTCCGAAGCCATAAGAAGATCATTTGTAACCTTCACTAATGCTGTTTCTGTACTATGATGAATTCTAAAACCTGACTGAACCTCTTCAAACAGACCATTCCTCTGCAGGTGATCAGTTAGCTGCTTTACAACTACCCTCTCAAGAATCTTTGAGAGAAAAGGAAGGTTGGAGATTGGCCTATAATTAGCTAAGATAGCTGGGTCAAGTGATGGCTTTTTAAGTAATGGTTTAATTACTGCCACCTTAAAAGCCTGTGGTACATAGCCAACTAACAAAGATAAGTTGATCATATTTAAGATTGAAGCATTAAATAATGGTAGAACTTCCTTGAGCAGCCTGGCAGGAATGGGGTCTAATAAACAGGTTGATGGTTTGGATGAAGTAACTAATGAAAATAACTCAGACAGAACAATCGGAGAGAAAGAGTCTAACCAAATACCGGCATCACTGAAAGCAGCCAAAGATAACGATACATCTTTGGGATGATTATGAGTAATTTTTTCTCTAATAGTCAAAATTTTGTTAGCAAAGAAAGTCATGAAGTCATTACTAGTTAAAGTTAATGGAATACTCAGCTCAATAGAGCTCTGACTCTTTGTCAGCCTGGCTACAGTGCTGAAAAGAAACCTGGGGTTGTTCTTATTTTCTTCAATTAGTGATGAGTAGAAAGATGTCCTAGCTTTACGGAGGGCTTTTTTATAGAGCAACAAACTCTTTTTCCAGGCTAAGTGAAGATCTTCTAAATTAGTGAGACGCCATTTCCTCTCCAACTTACGGGTTATCTGCTTTAAGCTACGAGTTTGTGAGTTATACCACGGAGTCAGACACTTCTGACTTAAAGCTCTCTTTTTCAGAGGAGCTACAGCATCCAAAGTTGTCTTCAATGAGGATGTAAAACTATTGACGAGATACTCTAACTCCCTTACAGAGTTTAGGTAGCTACTCTGCTCTGTGTTGGTATATGACTTATTAAAAAATGATCAGACAGAAGGGAGTTTTCAGGGAATACTGTTAAGTCTTCTATTTCCATACCATAAGTCAAAACAAGATCTAAGATATGATTAAAGTGGTGGGTGGACTCATTTACTTTTTGAGCAAAGCCAATAGAGTCTAATAATAGATTAAATGCAGTGTTGAGGCTGTCATTCTCAGCATCTGTGTGGATGTTAAAATCGCCCACTATAAGTATCTTATCTGAGCTAAGCACTAAGTCAGACAGAAGGTCTGAAAATTCACAGAGAAACTCACAGTAACGACCAGGTGAACGATAGATAATAACAAATAAAACTGGTTTTTGGGACTTCCAATTTGGATGGAAAAGACTAAGAGACAAGCTTTCAAATGAATTAAAGCTCTGTCTAGGTTTTTGATTAATTAATAAGCTGGAATGGAAGATTGCTGCTAATCCTCCGCCCCGGCCCGTACTATGAGCATTCTGGCAGTTAGTGTGACTCGGGGGTGTTGACTCATTTAAACTAACATATTCATCCTGCTGTAACCAAGTTTCTGTTAGGCAGAATAAATCTATACGTTGATCAATTATTATATCATTTACCAACAGGGACTTAGAAGAGAGAGACCTAATGTTTAATAGACCACATTTAACGATAAAGAGAGTTGACAATAAAACAGTGTGTGTGTGTGTGTGTGGGGTCGCTTTTCTTTTTTATGAGTGGGACCGGAGCGGCAGGTGTTTTTCGCCATCGGCGATGCATGACCATGTCCAGCCTGCAGCGGTCAGTTGTACGAGTGTTTACTTGCCTCGAAAAGTTACAGCTAGTTAACAGACTGAAGCTGTGGAGTGCCTGTGTTGCTGACGTTTGGAAATAAAGTCCAAGTTCAAGTGAGAAGCTGTGTTGTGCATGCAAGTCTGTCGGCCTCCATAGTATGTGGTGAGTGCAGTAATCCGTACTGCCTACGTACGGATTTGGTTAATTCAATAGTAATTGAATGAAAATGTGCTGCTTTGAATCCGTACTGAGGCAGTACTTACGACGTATGGATCTCCAAATTTAGCCCACGTTTTTGCAAGTAGACTGCATGCACATGCAAGTACGGCTGGTTGTGACCACGGCTTTAGTTATCTAAAGTCAGTGTACCTGTATGACTTTAGAGCTAGGTTGCAGAGGCTTGATGACCAGTTGTCCACCTTCTGTGTAGAGGATTCGATCTGAGTCTGGACCCCAGGCAACAGAATATACTGGAAATCCTTCAGCATACATATACATACACAGAAAACAGAAATGTTGCATTATTTTTAGTCCAAGATCAAATCACAGCTGTAATTAAATAAAAATGACTGATGCTGTGTTGACATAGGAGAGTCATATGTGTGGTCTTTTTGACACAGTAAATGGTTGGTGTTGCTCTGAGGTAATACAACCCCTGGCAAAAATTATGGAATCACCAGCCTCGGAGGATGTTCATTCAGTTGTTTAATTTTGTAGAAAAAAGCAGATCACAGACATGACACAAAACTAAAGTCATTTCAAATGGCAACTATCTGGCTTTAAGGAACACTATAAGAAATCAGGAAAAAAAAATTGTGGCAGTCAGTAACGGTTACTTTTTAGACCAAGCAGAGGGAAAAAATATGGACTCACTCAATTCTGAGGAATAAATTATGGAATCACCCTGTAAATTTTCATTCCCAAAACTAACACCTGCATCAAATCAGATCTACTCATTAGTCTGCATCTAAAAAGGAGTGATCACACCTTGGAGAGCTGTTGCACCAAGTAGACTGACATGAATCATGGCTCCAACACGAGAGATGTCAATTGAAACAAAGGAGAGGATTATCAAACTCTTAAAAGAGGGTAAATCATCACGCAATGTTGCAAAAGATGTTGGTTGTTCAGTCAGTTGTGTCTAAACTCTGGACCAAATACAAACAACATGGGAAGGTTGTTAAAGGCAAACATACTGGTCGGCCAAGGAAGACATCAAAGCGTCAAGACAGAAAACCTAAAGCAATATGTCTCAAAAATCGAAAATGCACAACAAAACAAATGAGGAACGAATGGGAGGAAACTGGAGTCAACGTCTGTGACCGAACTGTAAGAAACCGCCTAAAGGAAATGGGATTTACATACAGAAAAGCTAAACGAAAGGCATCATTAACACCTAAACAGAAAAAAACAAGGTTACAATGGGCTAAGGAAAAGTAATGGTGGACTGTGGATGACTGGATGAAAGTCATATTCAGTGATGAATTTCGAATCTGCATTGGGCAAGGTGATGATGCTGGAACTTTTGTTTGGTGCTGTTCCAATGAGATTTATAAAGATGACTGCCTGAAGAGAACATGTAAATTTCCACAGTCATTGATGATATGGGGCTGCATGTCAGGTAAAGGCACTGGGGAGATGGCTGTCATTACATCATCAATAAATGCACAGTTTACGTTGATATTTTGGACACTTTTCTTATCCCATCAATTGAAAGGATGTTTGGGGATGATGAAATCATTTTTCAAGATGATAATGTATCTTGCCATAGAGCAAAAACTGTGAAAACATTCCTTGCAAAAAGACACATAGGGTCAATGTCATGGCCTGCAAATAGTCCGGATCTTAATCCAATTGAAAATCTTTGGTGGAAGTTGAAGAAAATGGTCCATGACAAGGCTCCAAACTGAAAAGCTGATCTGGCAACAGCAATCAGAGAAAGTTGGAGCCAGATTGATGAAGAGTACTGTTTGTCACTCATTAAGTCCATGCCTCAGAGACTGCAAGCTGTTATAAAAGCCAGAGGTGGTGCAACAAAATACTAGTGATGTGTTGGAGCGTTCTTTTGTTTTTCACAATTCCATAATTTTTTCCTCAGAATTGAGTGATTCCATATTTTTTTCCCTCTGCTTGGTCTAAAAAAGTAACCGTTACTGACTGCCACAATTTTTTTCCTGATTTCTTATAGTGTTTCTTAAAGCCAGAAAGATGCCATTTGAAATGACTTTAGTTTTGTGTCATGTGTGTGATCTGCTTTTTTTCTACAAAATTAAACAACTGAATGAACATCCTCTGAGGCAGGTGATTCCATAATTTTTGCCAGGGGTTGTAGAAGGTACCACAGCCACATCAGCCTAAGGAGAAGCATTTAACTTGCAGACATACCAGCTGAGGAAACCTCCCTAACTTCTACTGTGTGTGTATATATGTACATTCAACAAAAATATAAATGCAACACTTTTGGTTTTGCTCCCATTTTGTATGAGATGAACTCAAAGATCTAAAACTTTTTCCACATACACAATATCACCATTACCCTCAAATATTGTTCACAAACCAGTCTAAATCTGTGATAGTGAGCACTTCTCCTTTGCTAAGATACTCCATCCCACCTCACAGGTGTGCCATATCAAGATGCTGATTAGACACCATGATTAGTGCACAGGTGTGCCTTAGACTGTCCATAATAAAAGGCCACTCTGAAAGGTGCAGTTTTGTTTTATTGGGGGGGATACCAGTCAGTATCTGGTGTGACCACCATTTGCCTCATGCAGTGCAACACATCTCCTTCGCATAGAGTTGATCAGGTTGTCAGTTGTGGCCTGTGGAATGTTGGTCCACTCCTCTTCAATGGCTGTGCGAAGTTGCTGGATATTAGCAGGAACTGGTACACGCTGTCGTATACGCCGGTCCAGAGCATCCCAAACATGCTCAATGGGTGACATGTCCGGTGAGTATGCCGGCCATGCAAGAACTGGGACATTTTCAACTTCCACGAATTGTGTACATATCTGTTGTGTGGGCCGCTGAAGAGGAGGTACTGCTGGCCCACCACCACCAGATGGAGCCCTGCTTGAAGTGCGGGCTTCAAGCACAGGGCGTCATAGCAACTGGGAGTGACAGCTGTCACTCGTCATCAGCACCAGCTGTCACTCATCCACATCACCACCACCATAAAGGCCGGACTGCAACTCCACCTCCCCGCCGAGAAATCAGCTACCTTGGAGGTAATTTCTCTGCTGAATTTAAACTGAATAATAGTCTGATCTCATTTGCAGCCATTTCCCTGTGACGTATTCCTTATCTGCTGTATTGGCGTTTGGTGTGGACTGCGACGGCTTCGCCTTCCACCCCAACCAGATAAGTGGTTTTCACAGGAGCTGTCCGAGTGTGTTATTGGAGGTGGAGGTTCTCCCTCCTTACAGAACACAGACTGTGTGATTACTGAGTGTGCGTACTCACACTCACCTGTGCTGTTTCTGTTCTCTGCCAGCAGTACCAGGTCTGACAGCTGGAGACGGTGACCACCTGGGGACCCAGGACTTGGCGGCTCCGGTGTTCTTCAGATCCGTTGGCGGTGAGGGCCATGTGGGATCCGGCTCGGTTCTGGACGGGCGTCTCCTATCCTCAAGCCTGCCCACACGTCACCCAACGTGTAATTGACTATAGTCTAAAACTGATTGTTGTCTGTATTCCGTTGTGAACAATTTACAACATTAAATTGTTACTGTTTGGCTTATCCATTGCCCGTTCATTCAACGCCCCCTGTTGTGGGTCCGTGTTCCTACACTTTCACAACACAGATCCTTGCAACATGGGGCCGTGCATTATCCTGCTGCAACATGAGGTGATGTTCTTGGATGTATGGCACAACAATGGGCCTCAGGATCTCGTCACGGTATCTCTGTGCATTCAAAATGCCATCAAAAAAATGCACCTGTGTTCTTCGTCCATAACAGATGCCTGCCCATACCATAACCCCACCGCCACCATGGGCCACTCGATCCACAACATTGACATCAGAAAACCATTCACCCACACGACGCCACACACGCTGTCTGCCATCTGCCCTGGACAGTGTGAACCGGGATTCATCCGTGAAGAGAACACCTCTCCAACGTGCCAAACGCCAGTGAATGTGATCATTTGCCCACTCAAGTCGGTTACGATGACGAACTGGAGTCAGGTCAAGACCCCAATGAGGACGACGAGCATGCAGATGAGCTTCCCTGTTCCCTGACGTTTCTGACAGTTTGTGCAGAAATTCTTTGGTTATGCAAACCAATTGTTTCAGCAGCTGTCCGAGTGGCTGGTCTCAGACGATCTTGGAGGTGAACATGCTGGATGTGGAGGTCCTGGCCTGGTGTGGTTACACGTGGTCTGCGGTTGTGAGGCTGGTTGGATGTACTGCCAAATTCTCTGAAACGCCTTTGGAGACGGCTTATGGTAGAGAAATGAACATTCAATACATGAGCAACAGCTCTGGTTGACATTCCTGCTGTCAGCATGCCAATTGCACGCTCCCTCAAATCTTGCGACATCTGTGGCATTGTGCTGTGTGATAAAACTGCACCTTTCAGAGTGGCCTTTTATTGTAGGCAGTCTAAGGCACAGCTGTGCACTAATCATGGTGTCTAATCAGCATCTTGATATGGCACACCTGTGAGGTGGGATGGATTATCTCAGCAAAGGAGAAGTGCTCACTATCACAGATTTAGACTGGTTTGTGAACAATATTTGAGGGAAATGGTGATATTGTGTATGTGGAAAAAGTTTTAGATCTTTGAGTTCATCTCATACAAAATGGGAGCAAAACCAAAAGTGTTGCGTTTATATTTTTGTTGAGTATATATATATATATATATATATATATATATATATATATATATATACACACAGATACACACACTGCACGAGTTGAGGTGTGACTAAGCGTGTGTGAAGACGAGAGGGACTGACATTTAACCCCACTCCAGGTGCATGTGGTTTCTCACAAATGCCAATGTGCCACATGATCTAAATCTGACAAAGGCAATAAGCACTGTTGAGAGAACACCTGCAACAAACTCAGTGCCATGTGGAATATGATGTGACTCTGTGGCAAAGATACGGGTGCAGTACAAATCTCTGTCTGTTCAGCAGCTCATTTGCCAAACAACTGCCGAAGAAAAAATGCTCAAACTGAAGCTTAATTGCTGCTCACATACCAGATTTTCGACATTGCCAGTCATTCTGCAGGAATGTGTCCCCAAATTAGAATGGTTGGGATGAAAATGCCACAAAAATAAACCCCACAGTGATTCCTAATTTGCGTTTTCTATTTCACTGGAGACAGTATGAAGCCATATATTTCATATTTTTGTGGCCAAGTTCATTTCACTTAATTTCTCTCTGCTGCTTTTGATATTGTCAATCATAATTTGATATTGGAAAAACATGCTTGTTATGATTTTGAGCTATCAGCTTTGACTTGGTTCTATAGTTACTTATCTAACAGAACACAGTGTTTTTCAATGGCAGCTTTTCTAACACCAGGAGGGTATTATGCGGAGTGCCACAAGGGAGTCACCTCGGTCCATTATTATTCACAATTTTCACGAATGATTTACAATATATTTTATATAAAGCTAGTATAGTAATGTATGCAGATGATTCGACCATTTATACATCAGTGCGCTCACGCAATTATCTTGAAACTGTTTTAAATATGGAATTGCATAATGTGGTTGAGTGGGTAACATCTAATAAGTTAGTGTTAAATATATTGGAGACTAACTGTATGGTTACTGGATCTAGCTGTGTTGTTATGAAAAACCCCATATTAGACATTAAGATTAATAATATGATGATAAATCAAGTGCATTACACCAAGCTGCTGGGTGTAGTGGTAGATTCAAAGTTATCACGGAAAAAAATATAAATAATATTTTTGTAAAAATGGGCAGGGGTATATCAATTATGAGAAGACATGCAAGGTTTCTAAGTTATACTACAAGGAAGTGTGCTATTAAAAAAAAAGTCCCTTCGGCTGCTCCCTTGTTTTTGTACTCGGGGTCGCCACAGCAAATCCAAGGTGGATCTACATGTTGAATTGGCATAAATTTTACACCGGATGCCCTTCCTGACGCAACTCCACATTACATGGAGAAATGTGGTAGGGGTGGGATTCAAACCGGGAACCTTCCACACTGAAACCAAGTGCATTAACCACTTGTCCACCACCCATACATACAAGGAAGTATGCTATTAATGCACTATTATTAGTATATATGGACTATTGCCCAGTAGTTTGGTCAAATGCTACTGGAGAAATGATAAATAGATTACAGATTATTCAGAATAGGGCTGCTCGTGTGGCACTTAGATGCTGTTACAGGACAAATATCACAATGCATAAAAAATTAAATTGGTTGTTAGTCAAAGATAGACTTTTATATGCGCTGATCAGTTTTGTTGGAAAGATTATTGTCACTATGTTACCTTATATTTTGTTCAGGAATTTTTTCTTTTAGTTCAGAAAATCAAACTTATAGAACCAGACATGCTGTGGTGGGAAATTTTACGTTACCTGTAGCTAGAACCAATGCCATTAAGAACAATGTCACATTTAGGGGTATGCATGAATGGAATTTATTACCGGATGACATCAAACGTATTGCAAATGAATGTTTCTTTAAAAACAATCTATCACTTTGTTCTACATTCTTGAAAAAAAGTTCGTGGACCACCTTGCTGAGAATAATCTTTTTGAACCACTGCAGTCTGCTTTTAGAAAATGTCACTCCACAGCGACAGCGATCACTAAAGTAGTGAATGACTCAGACACCACTACGGTTTTGGTGCTGTTGGATCTTAGTGCTGTGTTTGATACTGTGGATCATCATATTTTACTCGATAGGCTGGAGAATCATTTTGGGATTACTGGAACTGCCCTTGCGTGGTTGACATCATATCTGTCCAGTTCTCACTGGGTTTTGTACAATACCACTACCTCTGATCTTACCGACATGAGATTTGGGGTTCCAAAGGGATCCATTTTAGGCCCCGTGCTCTTTTCCCTTTATGTAGCACCCCTTGGGAATATACTGCGGCGTTTCGGGATTGCCTTTTATTGCTATGCTGATGACACTCAACTGTATATGCCACTAACTGCTGGTAATCTTGTTCACACAAAATCTTTAGAAAATTGCCTTGCATCACTGAGAAGTTGGATGTCTAGTAACTTCCTACTTTTAAATTCTGATTATGGTTCTTGGTCCAGTGAGGCATCGACATCAATTTGACAGGCTGGCGTTTAGCTTGGGTTCATGTGTTATACATCATATGGACAAAGTGAGGAATTCTTAGGGTACTTTTTGATCCTACGTTGTCTTTTGACCTCCACATTAGAGACATTACGAGGACTGCTTTCTTCCATTAGCGAAATGTCGCGAAGATTCGTCTATGGCTATTTGTCGATCCTGTCTATGGCTGATACTGAGACTTTGATACATGCATTTGATTCTTCAAGATTGTACTATTGTAATGCTCTATTTTCTGGTTTGCCACAGTCCAACATTAGGGGTTTTCAACTGGTTCAATATGCTGCTGCCAGACTTTTGACTCAAGGCAGAAAGTTTGACCATATTATGCCTATTTTTCCATCCCTTCACTGGCTTCCTGCTGCTGCAAGATCAGATTCTAACATTCTGTTATTGGCTTTTAAAACTGTTCATAGACTTGCACCCCCCTATCTGGCTGACCTGGTCAAGCCCTACATACCAGCTCAGGCCCTGAGCTCGCAGGATGCAGGACTTTTATGTGTTCCCAGAGTGAATACAAAGTCTGCCTGTCACAGCGCTTTCTCTTACCGTGCCCCAGCTCTTTGGAATGATCTCATGGCACATATACGACAGTCGGATAATGTGGAGACTTTTAAATCAAAACTGAAAACCCATTTGTTTTCCTTGTTTCATCATTAGTTTTATTTTGTTATGTGTTTTTATTCTTGTGCTCTTTTATATTTTGACTTTTTATTGTTTTTTAAATTTTTTGTTAATTCAATTTTTTCTCTGATTTTTGGTACTGTGTTGTGTAAAGCTCCTTGAGGCGATTTCATCATGAGTTGGCGCTATAGAAATTATTAAATTAGAATTTTACAATCTTTTTCAATGTGCATACTAGCGAATTTGTTGTGTGGGCCGCCAGAAGAGGAGGTACTGCTGGCCCACCACCAGAGGGCGCCCTGCCTGAAGTGCGGGCTTCAGGCACGAGAGGGCGCTGCCGCCATGGACACAGCCAGGAGTGACAGCTGTTACTCATTACTTCCTGACAGCTGTCACTCATTCTTCATCACCTCACTCCATAAAACCCAGACGTCATCTCCACCTCATCGCCGAGATATCGTACTTCATTGAAGGTAATATCCTCAGCCGTTTAACAATATTGTTGGTATATTGTGAGTGTTTGCAGGAGTACCGGTACCGCTGTCAGTGGAAGCTGAGAGAGCACTAGAAGGCACTCTTTTTCCCTGAGGAATCTTCCGAAACTCTGCAAGTTATTGAGTGTGAGGTGGAGGTGGCATTCCCACCGTTGTTGTTACTGGGTGTACACACACCCACACTTGACTGTCTTTGTTCTCGCCAGCAGTACCAGATCCGACAGTCGGAGACGGTGATCACCTGGGAATTCGGGACTTGGCGGCTCCAGTATTCACCAGGTTCGGTGGTGGCGGAAATCGTGTGGTTCCGGCCCTTCTCAGGACAAATGTCTTCTATCCTCGAGCCTGCCCACACGTCACCTTTGTAATTTCAATCAATCAATCAATTTTTTTATATAGCGCCAAATCACAACAAACAGTTGCCCCAAGGCGCTTTATATTGTAAGGCAAGGCCATACAATAATTATGTAAAACCCCAACGGTCAAAACGACCCCCTGTGAGCAAGCACTTGGCTACAGTGGGAAGGAAAAACTCCCTTTTAACAGGAAGAAACCTCCAGCAGAACCAGGCTCAGGGAGGGGCAGTCTTCTGCTGGGACTGGTTGGGGCTGAGGGAGAGAACCAGGAAAAAGACATGCTGTGGAGGGGAGCAGAGATCAATCACTAATGATTAAATGCAGAGTGGTGCATACAGAGCAAAAGGAGAAAGAAACACTCAGTGCATCATGGGAACCCCCCAGCAGTCTAAGTCTATAGCAGCATAACTAAGGGATGGTTCAGGGTCACCTGATCCAGCCCTAACTATAAGCTTTAGCAAAAAGGAAAGTTTTAAGCCTAATCTTAAAAGTAGAGAGGGTGTCTGTCTCCCTGATCTGAATTGGGAGCTGGTTCCACAGGAGAGGAGCCTGAAAGCTGAAGGCTCTGCCTCCCATTCTACTCTTACAAACCCTAGGAACTACAAGTAAGCCTGCAGTCTGAGAGCGAAGCGCTCTATTGGGGTGATATGGTACTACGAGGTCCCTAAGATAAGATGGGACCTGATTATTCAAAACCTTATAAGTAAGAAGAAGAATTTTAAATTCTATTCTAGAATTAACAGGAAGCCAATGAAGAGAGGCCAATATGGGTGAGATATGCTCTCTCCTTCTAGTCCCCGTCAGTACTCTAGCTGCAGCATTTTGAATTAACTGAAGGCTTTTTAGGGAACTTTTAGGACAACCTGATAATAATGAATTACAATAGTCCAGCCTAGAGGAAATAAATGCATGAATTAGTTTTTCAGCATCACTCTGAGACAAGACCTTTCTGATTTTAGAGATATTGCGTAAATGCAAAAAAGCAGTCCTACATATTTGTTTAATATGCGCTTTGAATGACATATACTGATCAAAAATGACTCCAAGATTTCTCACAGTATTACTAGAGGTCAGGGTAATGCCATCCAGAGTAAGGATCTGGTTAGACACCATGTTTCTAAGATTTGTGGGGCCAAGTACAATAACTTCAATTTTATCTGAGTTTAAAAGCAGGAAATTAGAGGTCATCCATGTCTTTATGTCTGTAAGACAATCCTGCAGTTTAGCTAACTAGTGTGTGTCCTCTGGCTTCATGGATAGATAAAGCTGGGTATCATCTGCGTAACAATGAAAATTTAAGCAATACCGTCTAATAATACTGCCTAAGGGAAGCATATATAAAGTGAATAAAATTGGTCCTAGCACAGAACCTTGTGGAACTCCATAATTAACTTTAGTCTGTGAAGAAGATTCCCCATTTACATGAACACATTGTAATCTATTAGACAAATATGATTCAAACCACCGCAGCGCAGTGCCTTTAATACCTATCGCATGCTCTAATCTCTGTAATAAAATTTTATGGTCAACAGTATCAAAAGCAGCACTGAGGTCTAACAGAACAAGCACAGAGATGAGTCCACTGTCCGAGGCCATAAGAAGATCATTTGTAACCTTCACTAATGCTGTTTCTGTACTATGATGAATTCTAAAACCTGACTGAAACTCTTCAAATAGACCATTCCTCTGCAGATGATCAGTTAGCTGTTTTACAACTACCCTTTCAAGAATTTTTGAGAGAAAAATTCTTGAAAGGGTAGTTGACTGTAATCATATTCTGAGATTGTCTGTATATTCGTTGTGCACATTTCACAACATTAAATTGTTACTTTTTGGCTCATCTATTGACCGTTCATTTGAACCCCCTGTTGTGGGTCCGTGTCACTACACTTTCACAACAGGATATCTCGGCCAGCGTCATGGACTCCGAGGGGCGTCACCCGGCTGTTGAACGACCAATGGGAGAGCAGGGAGCGCAGGCGTCTGCAGGAGGCGTGATTGGTGAGCTGCAGCACATTCTCACCGCCTTTACGGCTCGGTTGGATCAAATGACTGAGCAAAACATCCTCCTGAACCGCAGGGTGGAGGCTCTCTCCGCACAGATGGCGGCGAGCACTCAGGGCGCTGCTGCAGCTTGTCCTCCTGTCGACGCTGTGCCAGGATATGAACGTTCCAGTGGTGGTTCAACAACCCCTCCCACCATCCCCTGAAGCATACATAAGCCCTCCTGAGCCGTACGGAGGTTGTGTGGAGACGTGCGCGGACTTTCTTATGCAGTGTTCGCTCGTCTTCACACAACGTCCCGTCATGTACGCATCAGATGCTAGTAAAATAGCTTATGTGATTGCTCTGCTTCGGGGTAAGGCACGCGCCTGGGCTACGGCGCTCTGGGAACAGAACTCACGGTTGTTATCAGCATACACTGGGTTTGTGGGGGAGTTCAGAACAGTGTTTGATCACCCTAACAGAGGAGAGACCGCTTCAACTGTGCTGCTGTCAATGAGACAGGGATGCGAGAGCGCAGCCGCTTATGCAGTCAACTTCCGCATCGCGGCTGCGAGGTCTGGCTGGAATAACGTTGCGCTCCGCGCCGCCTTCATAAACGGACTGTCGTTGGTCCTGAAGGAGCAGCTGGTAGCTAAGGAGGAACCGCGGGATTTAGATGGGCTTATCGATCTCGTTATACGGTTAGACAATCGGTTGGAGGAACGCCGTCGGGAGCGAGGCGAAGGACGTGACCGGATACGCGCCGCCCCTCTCCATTCCGGGTTCGAAAAGGGGCTGCCCTCCCCACGCTCCACAGCCGCAGCGCTTTGTGGGGCAACTGCTCCCCCTGCTGACATTGTTAGGGAAACGCACAGGGCCAAAATGAGGAGGCTGATCCGTGGGGAGTGCTTTCTCTGCAGCTCAAAGGAGCACACACAGAAAAACTGCCCCAAACGGCCAAAACGACAACACTCGCCCTTAGAGACTGGGCTAAGGGGGGGTCAAAACATTCAAGTGAGACACACACAGATTGCCACACGACTCCCAGTCACAATCCTGAGCGGAGATTTAACCCTTCAAGCCCCAGCACTGGTGGACATGGGGTCAGAAGGGAATCTGCTAGAAAGCAGATGGGCAAGGGAGGTAGGGCTCCCTCTGGTGGCGCTTCCTTCGCCATTGCAGGTGCGGGCACTAGATGGCACCCTCCTCCCTTTACTCACACACAAGACACAACCAGTAACTCTGGTGGTGTCTGGAAACCATCGGGAGGAGATTGAGTTTTTTGTAACTCCTTCTACCTCCCGCGTGATTTTGGGCATCCCATGGATGTTGAAGCAAAATCCCCGGATTGATTGGCCGTCTGGGGTGGTGGTTCAGTGGAGCGAAACCTGCCATCGGGTGTGTTTAGGATCCTCGGTTCCTCCCGGTTTACAGGCTAAGGAGGAGGTCAAAGTCCCTCCCAATCTGACGGCAGTGCCGGTTGAGTACCACGATCTTGCTGACGTCTTCTGCAAGGATCTGGCACTCACCCTTCCCCCGCAACGTCCGTACGATTGTGCCATTGATTTGGTTCCAGGTGCTGAGTTCCCGTCCAGCAGGCTGTACAACCTCTCACGACCTGAGTGCGAATCAATGGAGACCTACATCCGGGACTCATTAGCTGCCGGGCTGATCCGGAACTCCACCTCCCCGATGGGGGCAGGTTTCTTCTTTGTGGGCAAGAAAGATGGCGGACTCCGTTCATGCATTGATTACAGGGGGATGAATGAGATTACGGTTCGCAATCGATACCCGTTGCCATTGTTGGATTCCGTGTTCACCCCCCTGCATGGAGCCAAAATCTTTACTAAGCTGGATCTTAGAAATGCATATCACCTGGTTCGGATCCGGAAGGGAGACGAATGGAAGACGGCATTTAACACCCCGTTAGGTCACTTTGAGTACCTGGTCATGCCGTTCGGCCTCACCAACGCCCCCGCGACGTTCCAAGCCTTGGTTAATGACATCTTGCGGGACTTCCTGCACCGATTCGTCTTCGTATATCTGGACGATATTCTCATCTTTTCTCCGGATCCTGAGACCCATGTCCAGCATGTACGTCAGGTCCTGCAGCGGTTGTTAGAGAACCGACTGTTTGTGAAGGGCGAGAAGTGCGAGTTTCACCGCACGTCTTTGTCCTTCCTGGGGTTTATCATCTCCTCTAACTCCGTCGCCCCTGATCCGGCCAAGGTTGCGGCGGTGAGAGATTGGCCCCAACCAACAAGCCGTAGGAAGCTGCAACAGTTCCTCGGCTTCGCTAATTTCTATAGGAGGTTCATTAAGGGCTACAGTCAGGTAGTTAGCCCCCTGACAGCCCTGACCTCTCCAAAAGTCCCCTTCACCTGGTCGGATCGGTGCGAAGCCGCGTTCAAGGAGTTGAAACGACGGTTCTCTACTGCGCCAGTTTTGGTGCAGCCCGACCCTAGCCGCCAGTTCGTGGTTGAAGTGGACACCTCTGACTCAGGGATAGGAGCCGTGCTGTCCCAGAGCGGAGAGACCGATAAGGTTCTTCACCCGTGTGCCTACTTTTCACGCAGGTTGACCCCAGCTGAACGGAACTATGACGTCGGCAATCGAGAACTCCTTGCGGTGAAAGAGGCTCTTGAGGAGTGGAGACACCTGTTGGAGGGAGCGTCTGTGCCATTCACGGTTTTCACTGACCATCGGAACCTGGAGTATATCAGGACCGCCAAGCGGATGAACCCCAGGCAAGCCCGCTGGTCACTGTTCTTCGGGCGTTTTGACTTCCGGATCACCTATCGCCCCGGGACCAAGAAACAGAGGTAAGATGCATTGTCCCGGGTACACGAAGAGGAGGTCAAAACTGCACTGTCGGATCCACCGGAGCCCATCCTGCCGGAGTCCACTATCATGGCCACCCTCACGTGGGACGTGGAGAAGACCGTCCGGGAGGCCCTGGCACGGAGCCCGGACCCAGGAACAGGTCCGAAGAACCGTTTATACGTCCCACCAGAGGCCAGAGCTGCAGTCTTGGACTTCTGTCACGGTTCCAAGCTCTCCTGTCATCCAGGGGTGCGAAGGACCGTGGCAGTTGTCCGGCAGCGCTTCTGGTGGGCGTCTATGGAGGCCGACGTCCGGGAGTATATCCAGGCCTGCACCACCTGTGCCAGAGGCAAGGCAGACCATAAAAGGTCCCAAGGACTTCTCCAGCCATTACCGGTGCCTCATCGCCCCTGGTCCCACATCGGCATGGATTTCGTCACGTGCCTCCCGCCGTCCCAGGGCAACACCACCATCTTCACGATAGTGGACCGATTCTCCAAGGCGGCCCACTTCGTGGCCCTCCCGAAGCTCCCAACAGCCCAGGAGACAGCAGACCTCCTGGTCCACCACGTCGTCCGTCTGCATGGGATACCCACCGACATCGTCTCTGACCGTGGTCCCCAGTTCTCCTCACACATCTGGAGGAGCTTCTGCAGGGAACTGGGGGCCACCGTGAGTCTCTCGTCCGGGTACCATCCACAGACGAACGGACAGGCAGAGCGGGCCAACCAGGAACTGGAACAGACCCTCCGCTGCGTAACATCCGCGCACCCGACGGCCTGGAGTAACCATCTGGCCTGGATCGAGTATGCGCATAACAGCCAGGTGTCTTCTGCCAAGAGCCTCTCCCCATTTGAGGTGTGTTTGGGGTACCAGCCCCCATTATTTCCCGTGGTGGAGGGAGAGGTCGGTGTGCCCTCGGTCCGGGCCCATCTTCGGAGGTGCCGTCGGGTGTGGCGCACCGCCCGTTCTGCCTTGTTGAAAGCCTGGACGAGGGCCAAGACCCATGCAGACCGCCGGCGGTCCCCGGCCCCTGCATACCAGCCCGCGCAGGAGGTGTGGTTGTCAACGAAGGACATCCCCCTGCAAGTACAGTCTCCAAAATTGATGGACAGGTTCATCGGCCCCTTCCGTATCGTCAAAGTCCTCAGCCCTGCCGCGGTGAAGCTCCAGCTCCCAGCTTCACTGCGGATCCACCCGGTCTTCCATGTTTCCAGGATCAAACCTCACAACACCTCACCCCTCTGTGCTCCCGGTCCGGCGCCGGATCATTGACGGGGAGCCGGCTTGGACAGTGCGCCGGCTCCTGGACGTCCGTCGAATGGGCCGGGGGTTCCAATATCTGGTGGACTGGGAAGGGTATGGACCCGAAGAACGCTCCTGGGTGAAGAGGAGCTTCATCCTGGATCCGGCCCTCCTGGCCGACTTCTACCGCCGACACCCCGACAAACCTGGTCGGGGCGCCAGGAGGCGCCCATTGAGGGGGGGGGTCCTGTTGTGTGGGCAGCCAGAAGAGGAGGTACTGCTGGCCCACCACCAGAGGGCGCCCTGCCTGAAGTGCGGGCTTCAGGCACGAGAGGGCGCTGCCGCCATGGACACAGCCGGGAGTGACAGCTGTTACTCATTACTTCCTGACAGCTGTCACTCATTCTTCATCACCTCACTCCATAAAACCCAGACGTCATCTCCACCTCATCGCCAAGATATCGTACTTCATTGAAGGTAATATCCTCAGCCGTTTAACAATATTGTTTGTATATTGTGAGTGTTTGCAGGAGTACCGGTACCGCTGTCAGTGGAAGCTGAGAGAGCACTAGAAGGCACTCTTTTTCCCTGAGGAATCTTCCGTACTCTGCAAGTTATTGAGTGTGAGGTGGAGGTGGCATTCCCACCGTTGTTTTTACTGGGTGTACACACACCCACACTTGACTGTCTTTGTTCTCGCCAGCAGTACCAGATCCGACAGTCGGAGACGGTGATCACCTGGGAATTCGGGACTTGGCGGCTCCAGTATTCACCAGGTTCGGTGGTGGCGGAAATCGTGTGGTTCCGGCCCTTCTCAGGACAGACGTCTTCTATCCTCGAGCCTGCCCACACGTCACCTTTGTAATTTGACTGTAATCATATTCTGAGATTGTCTGTATATTCGTTGTGCACATTTCACAACATTAAATTGTTACTTTTTTGGCTCATCTATTGACCGTTCATTTGCGCCCCCTGTTGTGGGTCCGTGTCACTACACTTTCACAACAGAATTTCTGCTTGTGATTAATTAAATAACAGAATGCGATTATGATGTGTTTTGAACATTGGAACTTATTTATCCAGCTAAATGTTTCAAGGAAAATTAAAATAATGCAACTCGTGAGCCTCACCTGTAACTGAATGAAACTGTCAATAAACTAAGTACAAAATGATGAACATACTTCTACTTTATCTGACTTTAACTTTATCCAAAATGACAATTACTAAATCAACATTACAGTGCCTTTAGTGAAATTTGAAAGGTTGACAAAAGTGACAAATTTTAGCTTCTACTGAAATCCAGGCACTATAATGTTGGTTTATTTTTCAAACATATTTCAAAATTAAAGCTCTTTTCAATAAAGACAACACCTTTACCTTTCCCTCCAAAAATATTGGAACACTTGATATTTCACACATTTTAATTTGAATATTGCACAATCAAACCAAAGCACCATGTGTCACTGTATGTCAATGTGACCCAGAGCGCAGCACCACTCGCACATCTAAATGGGCTGTTGTCCGATGTCCTTTGGCTTCCACATTAGAAATATTACTAGGACTGCTTTCTTCCACCTGCGAAATATAGCGAAGATTCGTCCCATCCTGTCTATGGCCGATGCTGAGACCCTGATCCATGCATTTATCTCTTCTAGATTGGACTACTGCAATGTTCTATTTTCTGGTTTACCGCAGTCTAGTATTAGGGGTCTCCAATTGGTTCAAAATGCTGCAGCCAGACTTTTGACACGAAGCAGAAAGTACAACCACATTACACCCATTTTGGCATCCCTTCACTGGCTTCCTGTCCCAGTGAGATCAGATTTTAAGGTTCTGCTACTAACCTATAAAATTATTCATGGACTAGCACCTCCCTACCTAGCTGACCTAATTAAACCTTACGTCCCGGCCCGGGCTTTACGTTCTCAGGGTGCAGGACTACTTTGTGTCTCTAAGGTGAATAAGAAGTCTGCAGGTCACAGAGCTTTCTCTTACCGTGCCCCTGTTCTGTGGAATGATCTCCCTGCGTAAATAAAACAGTCAGATTCTGTGGAGATTTTCAAGTCCAGACTTAAGACGCATTTATTTTCCCTTTCATATGGCTAGCAAACTGGTACAGTTTTGTTTTACGCTTTTTACTCTTTTAACTCATTTATTAGTAATTGGAGCGGGCTGCGGCCTCAACTTTACCTAAATTCTGGGTCTTTTAGTGAAGTTTAGGGCTAGTGGCCAGCGATCACCTTAGCATTTCTCTGTTTTTCTTGTTGTTTAATGCTGGCAAATTATACAGTATTTTTTGTCTTTCCGATGCCTGATTCTGTTTTTTTCTCTCTGTTTCATATGCAGCACCATCCAGAGATGGGAGTTGTATTCGTGTTGGCGATCCTCCTGTCCTGTGGGCCAATAGCATTTCTTGTATATTCGTCCGTGAATTGTTCTGTGAATTGTTGTGCAATTTATGTTTGTAGCATGGCCCAAGCAGAGGGTCACCCCTTTGAGTCTGGTCTGCTTGAGGTTTCTTCCTCAGAGGGAGTTTTTCCTTACCACTGTTGCTCTGGGGGTTGTAAGGTTAGACCTTACCTGTGTGAAGCGCTTTGAGGCAACTCTGTTGTGATTTGGCGCTATATGAATGAAAATAAATTGAAACTGAAATTGCTGTTATATCCATAATAAACCTCATATTACAGACACATTTCCATTCCCTCCCATGGGTTAGATAATGTATGTGAAATATTATGATCGTCATAGTTGTAAAACCATGAGCAGGTGCGCCGCGCTGCTGCTCCACAGCACATCAATGCGTCATTGTGCACGTCAGACGCTCGGCGCTCCACAACACAGCTGAACGGGATGTCACAGCTGTAATACACAAATAATGACATCTACACCATGGAACTGCAAAAGAAATGACGGTGGACCTGTTCCGTCAGGCCATCAGGACATACATTAAAATAAAAATTCCCATTTGAAACAGCTCCAGGTGCGCGTCACAGCGCAGGGCGAACACCAGGAAGGAGCTACAGCCTGTGCAGTCCCTCTAATCCTGGTTGTGCTGTGAGCTGACCAGATCAGCTCACAAATGCCTTGTCCACCACAAAATATGAATCCCACATGATACGCCGTCCCACGTGCAACGCGCGCCAATAATTCAGCCACATGACGCAATGCAACCACTCTGTGTGCTCCGAATCATCACATTACCATGCTGTGTCCATTCGCACAGTGCTAACAGTCTGTCATGTGTGGGACACACATGTTCATTCTGCTGGCACTGTGTCCTCTGAGCAGGACACAGTGCTGGCAGAATGCACCAGTGAGGGACAGGGGGGGAATGGAAGCGCAAAGCAGCGACTTGAGTGAGTGAGAGCATGAATGCCAGCTTTGACACATATGGCATGAATCCAGTCCATACATTAATTGTATGTTGATATGCAGTATCGGCAGGTCTTGTGCAAAGGACAGACATAGCACTGGCCCACACCCTCCTCTCCCTGTGCTTGCAATCCAGTCTTAGTGCATTCTAACAGCAGTCTGTGTCTTCCTACTATTCTCCAACTACGTTTGGGCTGCGATCGTGCGGGTGTGAATGAACCAATCGAGACAGGATCCGACCACATTCTATGTGGTCGTACGGCATTCATACACTGCTGTCCGAACGTCTGTCCCTCTAGACTCTGTCTCGAGGTTTGGATTTTTTACCTATTCGGCCTGATTCGGCTTCATTCATGCTGATTCTTGCTAGGTGTGACGGCACCCTTAAATGTAGGCTTCATCCTCTTTAACAAGTTGGAGTTAATTAATTATTTAATGCGTTAATTTCCTCCATACCACACCCTGTGTGTCTGGTAAACTCCAGTTTAAAGGGAAAGACAGGTGGAACTCTAATTGACTGTTGTCATATTCATACAACAAAATGCCCAAATACAAATGAACATGGTAAACCAAATCCTTTAGCACACAGACCACTAGGATAAGCCCTAAATCACAGGGGACACGTTGCGCAAGTCTGTGTTGCGTCTGCCACGGAAATGTGATTGGAGACACTGACCTTAGTGCAACATTTGTCTGTTGCACAAGACATCCGGCTTCCTGGTGGAATGGCTCAGAGAAGGACTTTCTTAAAAATACATGAAATTTCAGCTACAATTTGCCAGATGGCAGATGGATGAATTGTGCCTTGATTTTAACTGTTTCCTTGTATGAAAACATGGGGCAGCTCTCATCTTATGCTGCAATAACTTAAAACCAGGAGTAAGATCTTAAGTGTTAAGAGTATTCTGATTTAACAAAACATGCTTCAGTAGATCAATTTGAAAACAGTTTGACACAATCAAGCAACAATGTATAGTTACGGAAAGACCATTCACACAACAACTAACACACGTGAATTAGGTTCAATGTTATTTCTCCCGTAGCCTTCCTTACCTTGGTTTACTAGGGTTGAGCGAAGCATTCCACTTTTAGACCACACCTTGATCTGTCCATCTTCTCCAGCTAAATAAGCACAGAAACAGAACAAATTACAAAACTGATTAGAATCTAACACACTGTTGAATAAAACACCTTTGAGTAAGGGTGTAACAATGCACAGGCTCCACAAACTCATCATATGTATATCATAATACGTACAGTGCATCTGGAAAGTATTCACAGCGCTTCACTTTATAAACATTTTGTTATGATACAGCCTGATTCAAAAATGGAGTAAATTAATTTTTGTCCTCAAAATTGTACAAACAATACCCCATAATGACAGTGTGAAAAAAGTTTTTTGAGATTTTTTCAAATTAAAAAAACAACAAAAAAAAAAACAAAAAACTAATACCCTCGTCACACATAGCCAGAATCACGCAGAGTGGCGTAGGACTTATGAATTGGCGCACATCCGAAAGGTGTCGGATTTCTGTTCCAAAACGTTCTGACAGCCATATGTGGAAGTTGACACAGTTGGTCAAAATTGGCCGGTGGCCCCGAGTATGATGCACATGTTCAAAACTCTCCGGGCACGGTCGAGATGGGACACCTATCCGACAGCGGTCTATGTGCTATCTGAGCACCAACTAACCGCAATTTATATATTCTGATGGTGGCAAAACGGGATCCGAAATGATCTGAGCGTATACAAGGGAAACTTGAGACAGATCTGGCATGGTATTCCTACCGACATGACCTGCACGTGCCACATATAATAATGTCCACCCCCACCCCCTGGAGCGCAAAGAACTGTGGCAATGTATGTGGCACACTTCAACATGATAATGATTATGAATTATCATGTACAGTGAATGTGAACAGCAGCTATCAAACAGAAAGCTCTGTGCGCTAATGCGCTTATGCTGCCGCAAAGCTGAACAGGCTGTTGTATCAACAACGGACCTTACAGTAAAGATATTTGTCCATTCCTTCCCATGGGCAATGTAAATAATGTGAACTACTGTCTCCACCATAACACAGGCAGCTGCGCTTCAATGTGGTGCGCAGTAACACATCAATGCACGCGCCATGGTCAGAGCTGGACGGCTGTCACGCTGCAATAAATATTCACCTTCTAACTCTGGAGGAGATATACAACCCCAATTCCAATGAAGTTGGGATGTTGTGTAAAATCTAAATTAAAAACAGAATACAATGATTTGCAAATCCTCTTCAACCTATATTCAATTGAATACACCACAAAGACAAGATATTTAATGTTCAAACTGATAAACTTGATTGTTTTTGTGCAAATATTTGCTCATTTTGAAATGACTGCAACACGTTTCAAAAAAGCTGGGACAGTGGTATGTTTACCACTGTGTTACATCACCAATAAGCACAACACTCAATAAGCTTGTGGGAACTGAGGACACTAATTGTTGAAGCTTTTTAGGTGGAATTCTTTCCCATTCTTGCTTGATGTACGACTTCAGTTGTTCAACAGTCCGGGGTCTCTGTTGTCATATTTTGCGCTTCATAAGCACCACACATTTTCAATGGGTGACAGGTCTGGACTGCAGGCAGACCAGTCTAGTACCCGCATTCTTTTACTACGAAGCCACACTATTGTAACACGTGCAGAATGTGGCTTGGCATTGTCTTGCTGAAATAAGCAGGGACATCACTGAAAAAGACAATGCTTGGATGGCAGTATGTGTTGCTCCAAAACCTGGATGTACCTTTCAGCATTGACGGTACCATCACAGATGTGTAAGTTGTCCATGCCATGGGCACTAGCACACCCCCATAACATCACAGATGCTGGCTTTTGAACTTAGCGCTGGTAACAATCTGGATGTTCTTTTTCCTCTTTTGTCCAGAGGACACGACATCCATGATTTCCAAAAACAATTTGAAATGAGGACTCATCAAACCACAGCACACTTTTCCTTTTCCACTTTACGTCTGTCCATTTCAAATGAGCTCAGGGCCCAGAGAATGTGGCTGCATTTCTGGATGTTGTTGATGTAAGGCTTTTGCTTTGCATGGTAGAGGTTTAACTTGCACTTGTAGATGTAGCGACAAACTGTTAACTGACAATGGTTTTCTGAAGTGTTCCTGAACACACACGGTAAAGTCATTTACACAATGATGTCGGTTTTTAATGCAGTGCCGCCTGAGGGATCGAAGGTCATGGGCATTCAATGTTGGTTTTCGGCCTTGCTGCTTACATGTAGAAAGTTCTCCCGATTGTCTGAATTTTCTGATTATATTATGGACTGTAGATGATGGAATCCCTAAAATTCCTTGCATTTCAACGTTGAGAAACATTGTTCTTAAACTGTTGGACTATTTTTTCATGCAGTTGTTCACAAAGTGGAGATACTGGCCCCATCTTTGCTTGTGAACGACTGAGAATTTTGAGGATGCTCATTTTATACCCAGTCATGAGTGTCCTCAGTTCCCTTACTGAGTGTTGTTAGAAGGAAAGGTGATGTAACACAGTGGTAAACATACCACTGTCCCAGCTTTTTTGAAACATGTTGCAGGTATCCATTTCAAAATGAGCAAATATTTGCACAAAACCAAAGTTTATCAGTTTGAACATTAAATATATTGTCTTTGTGGTATATTCAGTTGAATATATGTTGAAGAGGATTTGCAAATGACTGTATTCAGTTTTTATTTACATTTTATACCACGTCTCAACTTGATTGGAATTGGGGTTGTAACATGGAACTTTGCCAGGCCGTTACACCATTAATAAACATACAACTTACCTCAACAGCGGTCCAGGAGTGTTTCACAGAGTGCACATGGACATGAAGCCAGGACAGCAGCCTGCAGTTACAATCCTCTCACCCAAAAGAAAAAAATGAATTTCATGTGATAATCCAACCATCGCGGTGTCCAGAGTTGCACTGCGCTCCTAAAGAGGACAAACGAGAAAAAAGAAAGTTCCCCTAAGGGACTGCATGGCCCAATGCCAGCAAACTTTGGAGCGAAGCTGTCCAGTGGCAGGCGTGCACTTAGTCGCCCATGTAGCGTTATGCATACACACGCACACACACACACACACACATACACAAACACACAGCTGGGTGATAATTACAGCCCCACACATGTGCACAGAGCGCACGTGCGAGTGAGGAAAACAGCGCTCCGGTCTGCCATCCATACATTTGGAGATCGGGCAGTCTGCAGTGCCTTTGGCTGTCTGACACCAGTCTGTGTCGTCTACATGTGCTCTGGATGCGATCTGACAGGTGTGGACGAGGCAGCCTGTCTGTGTTCCAATACTGCAGACCATGCCTTTTTTCCTCCTGACTGTGTCGGATTACGGCAATATTTGCCATACCGGGCATGTTTCCGGCACATTCGTGCTATGTGTGAAAGTGGCTTGAGAAATCACATGCATACGAGGTCTGTCCATAAAGTATAGGTCCTTTTTATTTTTTTCAAAAACTATATGGATTTCATTCATATGTTTTTACGTCAGACATGCATGAACCCTCGTGCGCATGCGTGAGTTTTTCCACGCCTGTCGGTGACGTCATTCGCCTGTGAGCACTCCTTGTGGGAGGAGTCGTCCAGCCCCTCGTCGGAATTCCTTTGTCTGAGAAGTTGCTGAGAGACTGGCGCTTTGTTTGATCAAAATTTTTTCTAAACCTGTGAGACACATCGAAGTGGACATGGTTCGAAAAATTAAGCTGGTTTTCAGTGAAAATTTTAACGGCTGATGAGAGATTTTGAGGTGACACTGTCGCTTTAAGGACTTCCCACGGTGCGAGACGTCGCACTGCGCTCTCAGGCGGCGTCATCAGCCTGTTTCAAGCTGAAAACCTCCACATTTCAGGCTCTATTGATCCAGGACGTCGTGAGAGAACAGAGAAGTTTCAGAAGAAGTCGGTTTCAGCAATTTATCCGGATATTCCACTGTTAAAGGAGATTTTTTTAATGAAAGACGTGCGGACGGGTCCGCGCGTAGGGACGCAGCCGGCGCGGAGCGGCGGCACAGGAAAAACAAATCCGTGGTGATAACCATTTGTAAAATCCAGGCGGCTTTTGATGGCTTTCAGTGGAGTGAGTATATGAGAAATTGTTTAACAGCTGGACATGTTCCAACTTGTCCTTAAGGCTTTCAACAGAGGTGTTTTTCCTGTGGCGGAGCGTCGCGGTGGCTGCGAGCCGACGCGCGGACCCGTCCGCACGTCTTTCATTAAAAAAATCTCCTTTAACAGTGGAATATCCGGATAAAATGCTGAAACCGACTTCTTCTGAAACTTCTCTGTTCTCTCACGACGTCCTGGATCAATAGAGCCTGAAATGTGGAGGTTTTCAGCTTGAAACAGGCTGATGACGCCGCCTGAGAGCGCTGTGCGACGTCTCGCACCGTGGGAAGTCCTTAAAGTGACAGTGTCACCTCAAAATCTCTCATCAGCCGTTAAAATTTTCACTGAAAACCAGCTTAATTTTTCGAACCATGTCCACTTCGATGTGTCTCACAGGTTTAGAAAAAATTTTGATCAAACAAAGCGCCAGTCTCTCAGCAACTTCTCAGACAAAGGAATTCCGACGAGGGGCTGGACGACTCCTCCCACAAGGAGTGCTCACAGGCGAATGACATCACCGACAGGCGTGGAAAAACTCACGCATGCGCACGAGGGTTCAAGCATGTCTGACGTAAAAACATATGAATGAAATCCATATAGTTTTTGAAAAAAATAAAAAGGACCTATACTTTATGGACAGACCTCGTATAAGCATTCACAGCCTTTCCCATGAAGCTCAAAATTGAGCTCAGGTGCATCCTGTTTCCACTGATCATCCTTGAGATGTTTCTACAGCTTAAGTGGAGTCTACCTTGGGTAAATTAAGTTGATTGGACATGATATGGAAAAAAACACACCTGTCTACATATAAGGTACCACAGTTGACAGTGCATGTCAGAGCACAAACCAAGTATGAAGTCAAAGGAATTGTCTGCAGACCTATGAGACAGGATTGTCTCGAGGCACAAATCTGGGGAAGGGTAAAGAGACATTTCTGTTGCTTTGAAGGAAACAATGAACACAGTGGCCTCCATCATCCATTAATGGAAGAAGTTCAGATCCACCAGGATTCTTCCAAGAGCTGGCCTTCCATCGAAACTCAGCGATCAGGGGAGAAGGGCCTTCGTCAGAGAGGTGACCAAGAACCCAACGGTCACTCTGTCAGAGCTCCAGCATTCCTCTGTGGAGAGAGGAGAACATTCCAGAAGGACAATCATCGCTGCAGCAATCCACCAATCAGGCGTGTATGGTAGAGTGAACAGACAGAAGTCACTCCTTCGTAAAAGGTAGATGGCAACCCACGTGGAGTTTGCCAAAAGGCAGCTGAAGGACTCTCAGACCATGAGAAAAAATTCTCTGGTCTGATGAGACAAAGATTGAACTGTATGACGTAAATGCCAGGGGTCATGTTTGGAGGAATACACGCACCATCCCTACAGTGAAGCATGGTGGTGGCAGCATCATGCTGAGGGGATGTTTTTCAGCAACAGGAACTGGGAGACTTGTCAGGATTGAGGGAAAATGAATGCAGCAATGTACAAAGACATCCTGGATGAAAACCTGCTCCAGAGCGCTCTTGACCTCAGATTGGGGTAACGGTTCCTCTTTCAGCAGGACAATGACCCTAAGCACACATCCAAGATATCAAAGGAGTAGCTTCAGGACAACTGTGTGAATGTCCTTGAGTGGCCCAGCCAGAGCCCAGACCTGAATCTGATTGAACATCTCTGGAGAGATCTGAAAATGGCTGTGCACCGGTGCTCTCATCCAAACCAATGGAGCTTGATAGGTACTGCAAAGAAGAATTGGCAAAACTGCCCAAAGATAGGTGTACCAAGCCAAGCTCGTGGCATCATATTCAAGAAGACTTGAGACTCTAATTGCTGCCAAAGGTGCATCAACAAAGTATTGAGGGAAGGGTGTGTAAACTTATGTACTTGTGATTTCTTTTTTATTTTTAATTAACTTGTAAAAATTACAAAAAAAACAAAAAAAAAAAAACAACCTTTTTTCATGTTGCCATTACGGGGTGCTGTCAGAAGAATTTTGAGGGAAAAAAATTAATTTACTCAATTTTGGAATAAGGCTGTAACAAAACAATGTGGATAAAGTGAAGCACTGTAATTACTTTCTGAATGCACAGATTAAGGAGCGGTACAACCGGTTTAAAGACGGCCGCACAACGGTGGAGAGCGCGCTGCGCTCCGGGCGGCCATCAACATGCTGAAATGATCAGATCATCTCTAAAGTGAACGCTGTGGTGATGGGGGACCGTCGTGTGACTATCCGAAAAATTGCGGAAGAGGTGGACATCAGCACTTTTTTGGCACATTCCACTGTGACAGAAGATTTTGCCATGAAAAGAGTTGCAGCGAAATTCATGCCGATGGCTTGGGCACGAAGCTGATGGCGGAACAGAAGTGTTGAAATCTCACAGGACATGTTGTGACATGCTCACCTCTTCCACAATTTCTCAGATAGTCACACGACGGTCCCACATCACCACAGCGTTCACTTTGGAAATGATCTGGTCATTTCAGCATGTTGATGGCCGCTGGGAGCGCGGCTCGCTCTCCACCGTTGTGCGGCCGTCTTTAAACCGGTTGTACCGCTCCTTAATCTGTGTGATGCCCATAGCATCGTCACCGAAAGCCGTCTGAATAATCCGAATGGTTTCCACCTGGCTGTTGCCCAGTTTCTGGCAAAATTTGATGCAGTCGCCCTGCTCCAGTCGTTCCGCCAATTCCTTGCAAAGAAAAAACTACGAGAGACTACACCCATCCTCACACAAAGACCGCTTACCAGCAAATGACGCAATTGACAGCCGTGAAAAAATTCAAGGTTGGCTCAGGTAAGCACCTGTGATTCAAATCCATCAGGTTTTTGAAAAAACATAAAAAGGTCGGATACTTTTCTAACAGACCTCATATTTTCCAGAGTATACGTCTCTCTGGACTTTCTGGATGCACTGTTATACAAATAATGTTTATGAGTTCAATGGTGAAAGCTGGAACATACCATTCAACGAGGTGAAGCCGTTTTATATCCATCCATCCATTCTCTTCCGCTTTATCCGGAGACAGGTCGCGGGGGCAGCAGCTCAAGCAAAGCCGCCCAGACCTCCCGATCCACACACACCTCCCCCAGCTCCTCCAGGGAAACCCCAAGGCGTTCCCAAGCCAGCCGAGTGATGTAGTCCCTCCAGCGTGTCCTCGGTCTTCCCCGGGGTCTCCTCCCAATGGGACGTGCCCGGAACACCTCTCCAGCGAGGCGTCCAGGGGGCATCCGGAAAAGATGCCTGAGCCACCTCAACTGACTCCTTTCGATGTGGAGGAGCAGCGACTCGACTCCGAGCTCCTCCCGAGTGATCGAGCTCCTCACCCTATCTCTAAGGGACCGCCCAGCCACCCTGCGGAGGAAACTTATCTCGGCCGCTTGTACTCGCGATCTCGTTCTTTCGGTCAGGAGCCAAATCTCATGACCATAGGTGAGGATCGGAACGTAGATCGATTGGTAAATCAAGAGCTTTGCAAAGCCGTTTTATATAACGGCTAAAATAGATTATTGTCATTTGATATTTATTTTCATAAAAGGGACTTACATTTTGGTGTTCCACTGTGACGTGTAGTCCAATGATGCTGTGTACTGACTTCAGACTCCATAAAAAAAAGACTTTGTGTCGTTCCTCAGTCCAACCAAAAATCACATCAGTGTTTCATGTAAACAGCTCTCCATGCATCCAGGCGGCTTACGGCGGAGTGGATTTTGTGTGTAGCAGCGTCAGTTAACTCAATCAAATCACGAGTGCGTGCATGCGCACATGTGCGTGCGTTATCACATATGTGCGCGTGCACGAGGACGTGCGCATGTGTATGTGTGTGCGAGCGCGCACTTGAGAGTGCAATGGTACCAAACGTATGGAACCAAATTTGTACTCTAAATGGAACCAAATGCAACACAAATGGGATGAATTAATCCATGCCATGTGACATACAAAGCACCAATGCACCAAATGACAAGGATCCACTCAGCCGTTACATAAAAATGAATGAATTTATTTGTTCTGCAAGAGATTATTTCTTCTATGCAGTATTTGACTTTTTCTGATATCATGAAACTAATAATAATAATAAAAAAAACCTAAATGACTGAATAAAGACTTCACAATATGATTATGATGATTCACGATGCATTGTTAGACCCCTACCTTTGACAATGTGCAGAAAATGTGGGTCTGGTCATGTTTACCTGTGATGAGAGCAGTCCCATCATAGTTCCATCTCCCAGCTAAAACAGCTCCTTTGTGGGCTTCAACACTCTTCTCAATGCGCCCCATCTTGGAAACCAGGTGGAACTTCCCTGCATCAACACAAAAACAGACTTGCTATAGAGCAAATCCACACTCTATGTTCTGAATGGTGTGGCGAAGATGTTTACAGACTATAATTCAGGAACAACCATGTGTATCGTAATTAACTACCGGTAGGTACTAAATGGATGCTGACATATGAATGGAACAATTACACAGACCGCATTTTCAAACTGACAGTGAAATAGATCACTGTATTAGAAAAAGGAATCAAAATGGTTTTTACAACATTAAATCCCCAACACTAGGTCAGTTTCCCACATGGAACTCATTACACACTTAACAAAAGTATAAACGTTTTATTATCGTTCCCATTTTTCATGATTTGAAAATGCTCTAAGGTTTATTCTAGGCACACAAAAAGCTTATTTCTGTTAAATTTGTTCACAAATTTGTTAAAATCCATGTTAGTGATTGCTTTACCTTTGTCAGGGTAATCCATCCAGCTGTCAGGTGTTGAAGATGATGCTGATTAAACAGCGCTATTATTGCACAGGTGTGCTGAACAGAACCAGAGGTCCGCTGCCTAATTTCATCATCGTTTTCAGATACTTTCAGCCTAGATTGTTACAATCCACTAAAATCAATGTCATGTGGTTTCCATATTAAAGTGTCACTTTTTACATGCAGTTATTTCATTACACAACAATGTTAAATGCTACAAACTATCCAAATTGTTGTCTCAACTAAAACCGTGGAAGAAAATATCCATGTAATAGTGACAAACTGAACAATTTCACCATATAATCAAAATGATCTTTTATTCCCACATACCAAGGTAACATTGCAAAGTTTCTGTGTAGGCTCTCAGTTGTCCAGGTGGTTTCCATAGTAGAGAAGCTTGAATCTTCGATTGGACTGGGTTGCTTGACGCGAGGACGTTTAGCTTCAAATCGCAGAAGCTTCCTCATCTAAAATTCTTGCTCTGGTGGTCTGAGTTCTGTCTTGACTCTTGTAGAAAAGAATAATCAAGAAGTCACAAAAGCTGGAGTTTTAAACCTAACCCGACCCCTCCTACCGAGAGGCAGACTGCTATAGGCCAGTGACTAAACAATAGCTCTAATTACCACATATTGTGCTCTAGTTAGCACCCTTCTAATGACAGGGCAGCTGTCCCTCCTAATGATGGGACGGACCCTCTCCTCATGGCTCCCTTGACGACTCTGCTGATGACGTGAATGACTCATTACCATGAACAAAAGACTGAAACTGCTTTGACCTGAGTACCCCATTGTAAACAGGGGATAAAGCGTGTCTCAGACCCCCTCCCCGGTTAAGGCTGGGTTTCAAATGTTTCACAAAGAATGCCTCCTTGACCCCTCTCTCAAACCATTTCTTCTCTCTGGCTAATATTTTAACTTCCTTGTCCTCAAACGTGTGGTTAGTGTCTTTAAGGTGGAGATGAACTGCAGACTGAGGTCCACTGGTGCCCTCTCTGCGGTGCTGGTATAGCCTTTTGTGTTTTGTTTTTCCCCTACTCCTGCTAAATAAGGGAGAGACAAGAGTGTCTCTCCCTTATTTAGCAGGAGTAGGGGAAAAACTACAGAGGATCTTCAGACAGCACGAAATCCCAGTTTACTTTAAACCGGTTAACACCTTGAGACAGAAATTAGTTCACCCTAAGGACAGGATCCCTAGTTACAAACAGAGCAATGTAGTGTATTCTATCAGATGTCAGGAAAACTGTAACGAACACTACATAGGTGAGACTAAACAACCTTTACACAAAAGGCTATACCAGCACCGCAGAGAGGGCGCCAGTGGACCTCAGTCTGCAGTTCATCTCCACCTTAAAGACACTAACCACACATTTGAGGACAAGGAAGTTAAAATATTAGCCAGAGAGAAGAAATGGTTTGAGAGAGGGGTCAAGGAGGCATTCTTTGTGAAACATTTGAAACCCAGCCTTAACCGGGGAGGGGTCTGAGACACGCTTTATCCCCTGTTTACAATGGGGTACTCAGGTCAAAGCAGTTTCAGTCTTTTGTTCATGGTAATGTCATTCACGTCATCAGCAGAGTTGTCAAGGGAGCCATGAGGAGAGGGTCCGTCCCATCATTAGGAGGGACAGCTGCCCTGTCATTAGGAGGGTGCTAACTAAAGCACAATAGGTGCTAATTAGAGCTATTGTTTAGTCACTGGCCTATAGCAGTCTGCCTCTCAGTAGGAGGGGTCGGGTTAGGTTTAAAACTCCAGCTTTTGTGACTTCTTGATTATTCTTCTCTACAAGAGTCAAGACAGAAGTCAGACCACCAGAGCAAAAATTTTAGCTGAGGAAGCTTTTGCGATTTGAAGCGAAACGTCCTCGCGTCAAGCAACCCAGTCCAGTCAAAGATTCAAGCTTTTCTACTATGTAACATTGCAAAAACACACAGCTTTCAAAGCAAGTGGAAAGGGGGGCATTAGGATGTTCACTGATGACACTGTGAAAATATGTCATTTATGGCAATAGGCATTTTAATAATGCAATTTTGTATGTGATTTCTGGTGGACTAAAACTGCAGATTAGCATGCTACTCTTGGTTCTAAATTTGGAAAAACATCTTCTCAAAGTAGCCCAAATGAGTTTCATGCTTTTAATTTAGCCCCATTTAGGTCAAATCTACTTCTACTTAACAGAAAACCCTCTCGTGCTTCATGCAGCTCAACACAATTATGCTTCTGAATATGGAAAGATTATGCAAGCTGTCATTTTTAAGCAGATACTAATAAATTTACATACCCTGGCAGAATTTTACATTTTTTTGCCCATTTTTCAAAGAAAATGAACAACTCAAAAACTTTTTTTTCCACTCACGGTCAGTGGTTGTGTGAAGCCATTCATTGTCAAACAACTGCGTTTACTCTTTTTAAAACATAATGACAACAGAAACTACCAGTGGTGGGCACAGCTAACCAATCAGCTAACTGAAAAGTTATCTTTTATAAAGCTAAACCGATAAAACACCCCAAAAATTTTTCGGAGGTTACAGCTAACCGATAACTTTCAGTATTGTCTCTGGTACACTCTCAGCTACAAACAAGCCAATTTTGAGTTTCAACACTGCGATCACATCTGGTAGAGTCAAAGGCGGTCATAAGCCCCAACATGTGTCAGCACTTCTGTCTTTGTGAATCCTGTCCACTACTGTAAGCTGCTTTTTGCTATGTATTTCGCAGCAGTGAATCAGCTGAGAGGCACTAAGCTCAACTCTACCCCAGCAAAAGGGGCCTGACCACCAGGCTGCCATAAAAAAACCCCCAAAAAAACAAAAGTCATTTTTCCTTAACAGCATACAGCAGTCCTGCTGTGAGGCAGAGGTCTTGGAAAATAAAGCAGTTTTAAGTTATGGTTTTGATTTATACATCAAATTAAACCAGATGGAATAACTCCATTAATGTCAATTTTATCATTTGTACAAAGCTAAAATTTAACACATATCTTTTCATTTTAAACAATGCACTAATTCTGACATTTTGTAACAAACACACACAGATGCCAAAGGGATTATGGGTAAAATGAGCCTCCACTAACACTGATTGGTTGACCAGGGCTTGAAATAGTACGTGCATGTGCTAGTTTGTGCACATATTATTCGAGCGGTGCACGTAATTTTATAATGCACACTGGTGCAAGTAACGTTATCCAAGTTTTATCAACTATAAGCACCAGTAGAATGAACCAATAAAGGAATAAATAAGGAAAAAACAATTTCCAGTGTGTTGTCTTCGTCTTCCCCGCGTTTTATGACTCTCACACACGCAGCAAGTTGCTGTCTGCAGCTGCTGCTGCCGCTGCTACTGCTCTTCCCTCAAAATCTGTCATAACCACACGGGACCTGCTTCGAGTTGCTTCAGCCCCTTTCAAACCGGGGCTGCTCCCAGTTGCGTTGTGTGTCGTTATGATGACGCCACGTGGAAGCAACTCAGTGCTGAGACGATGCAGCTTGGCGCCACAACAGCACGAGGGGCGCAAAGGACGAAGCAAATCGGACACCGAAAATTAAACATGTTTAATTTTTGTCTGTGTCCTGTGCTCGAGACAGAATTAAGTGGTTTCAGCGCAAGTCAGAGCAACAGGACGGTACTCAGCATGACTGGAAGCCACACACTCACAAGACGACGTTACAAGACACCAATTTATGATTCCTGCTGTGTTCCATTGTTCCCGCAGTATAAATCACGCAGGGTTGTTTTTATACCATGTACACAATGCAGTAAAACTACACGCTTTACCCATAATGCACTGTGGAGACAGCATGTCCACACTAAAACCTTCAAAATTAGTGCATTACTTTAAAACTAAAAAATATAGCTGATATTTTCACTTTATAAAACTTCAGACGTGGCGGTCGGGGACAGTGCCTCTGGACTGGGAAACTGGGGTGGTGGTCCCTCTGTTTAAGAAGGGGGACCGGAGGGTGTGTTCCAACTACAGGGGGATCACACTCCTCAGCCTCCCCGGTAAGGTCTATTCCAGAGTACTGGAGAGGAGAATTCAAATCAATAGTCAAACCTCGGATTCAGGAGGAGCAGTGTGGTTTTCGTCCTGGTCGCGGCACACTGGACCAGCTCGACACCCTCCATCCGGTGTTCAAGGGTTCATGGGAGTTCGCCCAACCAGTCCACATGTGCTTTGTGGATCTGGAAAAGGTGTTTGACCGTGTCCCTCAGGGCACCCTGTGGGGGGTCCTCCGGGAGTACGGGCTCCGGGGTCCTTTGCTAAGGGCTATCCGGTCCCTGTACGACCACAGCAGGAGCTTGGTTTGCATTACCGGTAGTAAGTCAAACCTGTTTCCAGTGCACGTTGGCCTCCGCCAGGGCTCCCCTTTGTCACTGGTTCTGTTCATTACCTTTATGGACAGAATTTCTAGGCGCAGCTGCTGTTGTTTGCAGACAATTCTGTTAGCTTCGTCAAATCAGGACCTTCAGCGTGCACTGGGGTGGTTTACAGCCGAGTGTGAAGCGTCCGGGATGAAAATCAGCACCTCCAAATCTGAGGCCATGGTTCTCAACCGGAAAAAGGTGCTTTGCCCTCTTCAGGTCGGTGGAGTGTCCTTGCCTCAAGTGGAGGAGTTTAAGTATCTCGGGGTCTTGTTCACGAGCGGGGGAAGGATGGAGCGTGAGATCGACAGACGGATCGGTGCAGCATATGCAATGATGCGGTCGCTGTATCGGACCTTCGTGGTGAAGAGGGAGCTGAGCAGGGGGGCAAAGATCTCGATTTACCAATCGATCTACGTTCCGAACCTCACCTATGGTCATGAGATTTGGCTCCTGACGAAAGAACGAGATAGCGAGTACAAGCGGTCGAGATGAGTTTCCTCCGCAGGGTGGCTGGGCGCTCCCTTAGAGATAGGGTGAGGAGCTCGGAGTCGAGCCGCTGCTCCTCCACGTCGAAAGCCAGCTGAGGTGGCTCGGGCATCTTTTCCAGATGCCCCCCGGACGCCTCGCTGGAGAGGTGTTTCGGGCACGTCCCATTGGGAGGAGGCCCCGGGGAAGACCCAGGACACGCTGGAGGGACTACATCTCTCGGCTGGCTTGGGAACGCCTTGGGGTTCCCCCGGAGGAGCTGGGGGAGGTGTGTGTGGATCGGGAGGTCTGGGCGGCTTTGCTTGAGCTGCTGCCCCCGCAACCCGACTCCGGATAAAGCGGAAGAAAATGGATGGATGGATTAAAACTGTATGCCTCTGGATGACTTGGGTGATAATTCCAGCATGTCAGTATGGCTTCAAAGAAAATAATCTTTTTTCTCTCACTTTCTTTCTCTTCTGTGACCAGTTCTCCTTTGTCTGCAAAGGATAGAGCGGTTTCTCCTGAAATTAGCTTTCCTCTGTCTGCAGAGGATAGAAATGCACATATACTACAAAACATTTAACTCAAACCTTCGATATCAGACTTCACAAATGGTTTTAACTGAAGCTTTATTCACTACACCTGCAAAAATATGTTAGCAGTCTAAAAATTATCAAACCAAAATTTATCAGAAGATAATTGGTCTGTTGATGTTTTGACAGTTATCTGGAAAGCTAATCCAATAATGAAAACATTAACTTTAATAATTAGCGGATTAGCGGAACTGTGCCCACCACTGGAAACTACTCATATGACCCTGATCAAAAGTTTACATACCCCTCTTCCTATATACCGTATACTGCCCCCTTTAACATCAATGACAGCTTGGAGTCTTTTGTGATAGGTGTGGATGAGGCTCTTTATTTTCTTGATGGTAAAGCTGCCCATTCTTCCTGTAAATTCCTGGGCTGTCTTGCATGAACTGCACTTTGAGATCATCCCAGAGTGGCTCAATGATATTGAGGTCAGGAGACTGAGATGACCACTCCAGAACCTTCACTTTATTCTGCTGTAGCCAATGACAGGTCGACTTGGCCTTGTGTTCTGGATCACTGTCATGGAACATCCAACTACGTCCCTTGCGCAGCTTCAAAGTTGATGAGTGCAAATGTTCCTCCAGTATTTTTTGATAACATGCTGAATTCATCCTGCCATGAATTTTGCCGTTTCCTGTGCCTTTGTAGCTCACACATCCCAAAAACATCAGCAATCCACCTCCGTGTTTCACAGTAGGAATGGTGTACCTTTCATCATAGGCCTTACTGAATCCTCTCCAAATGTAATGTTTAGGGATGTGGCCACAAAGTTCAATTTTGGTCTTATCACTTCAAATGACTTTGTTCTCTATGCTGATTGGAGTATTGTAAGTGGGATACTTTGTGGCATTTGCATAGTAATGGCTTTCTTCTGGCGACTCAACCATGCAGTCCATTTTTCTTCAACTGCCTCCTTATTGTGCATCTTGAAACAGCCACACCACATTGTTTCAGAAAGTCCTGTATTTTCCTGGCAGCTGTTGCTGAAATTTCTGTTGGTCTACCTGACCGTGATTTATACCTGACCTGTTTTATACAGTTCAGTTACCTTTTCCCACAAATCCCTTGACAATACTTTTGCTTTCCTCATGACTGAGAAACCACAAACATCAGTGCAGCACTGGATGAAAGATGCAAGGGTGTCTCAGGAGCCCAGAAACTCACTGACCTTTTATACACACACACTGATTACTAGTAAACAGATCACAGGTGAGGATGGTTACCTTTAGTAGCCATTCAAACATGTTTGTGTCAACATGTGTGCATGTTATCAGGACTAAATCACCAGGATATGTAAACTTTTGACGAGGATCATTTGGGTGGTTTCTGTTGTCATTATGATTTAAAAAGAGTAAATACAGTTGCTTGACGAATAAATGGCTTCACACAACCACTAACCATTAGTGAAAACAAGTTTCTGCGTTATCATTCAAAAGGCCAAAAAAAAAAAAATCCAAAATTCTGCCAGGGTATGTAAACTTATGAGCACAACTGTATGTTAATTTACAGGGCCAGTATTCAGAAGTCTCCAAAACAGACCTGCCAACAAAAATTTTGTGAGTGGAAATCATGAATTTATTAAGCATGAGCCAAGGGAAGATATACAGTTGTAACTACGAGGTCTATTAGAAAAGTATCCGACCTTTTTATTTTTTTCAAAAACTTTATGGATTTGAATCACGTGCGATTACATCAGCCAACCTTGAACCCTCTTGCGCATGCGTGAGTTTTTTTCACGCCTGTCGGTTGAGTCATTCGCCTGTGGGCAGGCTTTGAGTGAGGAGTGGTCCACCCCTCTCGTTGGATTTCTTTTGTCTGGGAACTTCCTGAGAGACTGGCACTTTGCTTGATCAAAATTTTTTCAGAACCTGTGAGGCACATCGAAGTGGACACCATTCGAGAAATTCAGCTGGTTTTCGGTGAAAATTTTAACGGCTGATGAGAGATTATGGAGTGTTGCTGTCGCTATAAGGACTTCCCACGGAGCGGGACGTCGCGCAGCTCTCCCAGGAGCCATCGTCAGCCTGTTTCGAGCTGAAAACCTCCAAATTTAAGCCTCTGTTGACCCAGGACGTTGTGAGAGAAGAGGTCGGGATGAGCAGTTTATCCGGACATTCCAATGTTAAAGGAGATTTTGTAATGAAAGATGTGCAGACGGATCGGTGCGTTGGTAGGCAGCCGGCGCGGCGCGCCGCCACAGGAAAAACACCTCCGTTGGAAGCCTTAAGGACAAGTTGGAACATGTCCAGCTGTTAAACAATTTCTCATACTCACTCAACTGAAAGCCATCAAAAGCCGCCCGGTTTTTACAAATGGTTATCAACACGGAGGTGTTTTTCCTGTGGCTGCCTGCCGACGCGCCAATCCATCCACACGTCTTTCATTACAAAATCTCCTTTAAACAGTGGAATGTCCGGATAAACTGCTGATCCCGAGCTCTTCTGAAACTTCTCTGTTCTCTCACGACGTCCTGGGTCAACAGAGGCTTAAATTTGGAGGTTTTCAGCTCAATACAGGCTGACGATGGCGCCTGGGAGCGCTGCGAGACGTCCCGCTCCGTGGGAAGTCCTTATAGCGACAGCAACACTCCGTAATCTCTCATCAGCCGTTAAAATTTTCACCGAAAACCAGCTGAATTTCTCAAATGGTGTCCACTTCAATGTGCCTCACAGGTTCTGAAAAAATTTTGATCAAGCAAAGCGCCAGTCTCTCAGGAAGTTCCCAGACAAAAGAAATCCGACGAAGGGGGTGGACCACTCCTCACTCAAAGCCTGCCCACAGGCGAATGACGCAACCGACAGGCATGAAAAAACTCACGCATGCGCACGAGGGTTCAAGGTTGGCTGATGTAATTGCACGCATAAAAAGTTGTCTCAGTAAGTGATAATAATGAATGATATAAACAGGGTTAAAAACAGGTGGCCAGGTCAAGTTCATTCTGCTTTCTTCACTACTCATGCCAGAGGAGTTATGATACCAATCCATAAATCAATTCCCTTCCAGTTAAAAAACAAATACATAGACCCATCAGGGAGATACATTATACTTAATGGTACCATAGTGTCTTCCCAGGTCAGTTTAATAAGCGTGTATACTCCTAATGCTGATGATCCCTCTTTTTTATCAGAACCTCTTTCTCTCCTTGCCATCCTTCCCTGGTCAATATGTAATTGGTGGCGATTTTGATTGTGTACTGGACCCGGCACATGATCGTTCTAGTGGTACAGATACTTCCCATCAGCAAACCAGAAAGACTATTAAAAGATTCATGGTTGATTTGAATTTAACTGATATTTGGAGACATCTTCACCCTAATAAAAAGGACTATCCATGGTTCTCAAATATGTATAAAACATATGCTAGAATAGATTATTTTTTAATCTCTAATATCTTACTATCCAAAATTGACAAATGTTATATGATAGTATACTGTTGTCGGACCATGCGCCAACCTCTTAAACAATGCAAATACCTGATTTAAACCCCTCACCACCTGCATTTTGCTTTCAGTCTGAACGGCTACAGTGCCCTGATTTTGTAACAGTTCTTGATGGTAAAACAGATGAATATTTCTCTCTGAATACAAACCTAACCAATGCTTCAACAAGATGGGTGTCATTCAAAGCATATTTAAAGGGGCCAGATCATAAGCTACACTAAATACAAATCTAAAGTATATTATACACAACTGTACACTCTCGAACAAAGTCAGGGAGTTGGAACACGAACTTTATAATAATGATATCCAATAAAAACAACACAAGCTTCTTTCATTGAAATCCCAATATAATGAGTTAACTACCAATAAGATAGTGTCAATACTATGGCTAAAGCAGTCATATTATGATCAGGGAGATTAGGCTGGGAAACTGTTAGCATGGAGAATTAAAAAGATACAAACACATTGAGCCATCAACTCTATTAAATTAGAAGATGGAAAAAATCAGTTTGATCCAGTTGAAATAAACACTGCCTTTACAAAATACTATGAAGAACTGTATAAATCTGAATACCCAGACAGCTCAGGAAAACAAAATGAGTTCTGGACCAACTTCAGTTCACAATTTTAGCTAAGGAGGCTAAAATTAATATGGAGAAAAGTTTATGTGTTGAAGAACTATTGGAAGCTCTGAAAAGTATGAGCAGTGGGAAGGCACCAGGGCCCGATGGCTTGCCTACAGAAATAGACATTAAATTCTCAGGAAAATTGCTACCAGGAGGTGACTGTCTAGTGGTTAAGCTGTTGGCCTTGAGACCAGAGGATCTTCGGTTCAAATCCCAGCCTGACTGGAAAATCACTAAGGGCCCTTGGGCACGGTCCTTAATCACCTAGTTGTTCCTGGTGTGCAGTGAGCGCCTTGTGTGGCAGCACCCCGACATCGGGGTGAATGTGAGGCATTATTGAAAAGTGCTTTGAGTGTTTGATGTAGATGGAAAAGCGCTATAAATGCAGTCCATTTACCATATCTCCTAGAGATGTTCAATGAATCTTACGAAAAAAGAGTACTACCTCCATCACTAAGGTCTGCAGTAATTTCTCTTCTGTTAAAACCAGGCAAATCCCCATCAGAAGCGCGTCTTATCGTTCCATATCTTTAATGTCACGCAACACTAACATACAATGCAAGGCCCTGGTTAAGCGAACTGAAAAAGTCATACCCAATATGATCTCCAATGACCAAAATGGGTTTGTGCAGGGCAGACAAGCATTTCACAACACACGTAGGTTGTTAAATGTTCTGTATGCTAAACAAAATGCCAGGGACCATGCGATCCTGTCATGGACGATGAAAAGGCTTTTGACAGGATCGAATGAAGGTATCTTTTTGATATTCTTAAATGATTTGTATTTGGGGAGACGTATCTACAACCCCAATTCTAATGAAGTTGGGACGCTGTGTGAAATGTAAATAAAAACAGAATACAATGATTTGCAAATCCTCTTCAAACTATATTTAATTGACTACACCACAAAGATAAGATATTTAATGTCAACCTGATAAACTTGATTGTTTTTGTGCAAATATTTGCTCATTTTGAAATGGATGCCTGCAACACGTTTCAAAAAAGCTGGGACAGTGTTAAGTTTACCACTGTGTTACATCACCTTTCCTTCTAACAACACTCAATAAGCATTTGGGAACTGAGGACACTAATTGTGAGTGTCATGATTAGGTATAAAAGGAGCATCCCGAAAAGGCTCAGCCATTCAAAAGCAAAGATGGGGCGAGGATCACCACTTTGTGAACAACTATGTGAAAAAATAGTCCAACAGTTTAAGAACAATGTTTCTCAATGTTCAATTGCAAAGAATTTAGGGAGTCCATCATCTATAGTTCATAATATAATCAGAAGATTCAGTGAATCTGGAGAACTTTCTACACATAAGCGGCAAGGCCAAAAACCAACATTGAATGCCTGTGACCTTCGATCCCTCAGGTGGGACTGCATAAAAACCGACATCATTGTGTAAAGGATCTTACCGTGTGGACTCGAGAACACTTCAGAAAACCTTTGTCAGTTAACACAGTTCGTCGGTACATCTACAAGTGCAAGTTAAAACTCAACCATACAAAGCAAAAGCCATACACCAACAACATCCAGAAACGCTGTTGCCTTCTCTGGGTCTGAGTTCATTTGAAATGGACAGACACAAAGTGGAAAAGTGTGCTGTGGTTTGATGAGTCCACATTTCAAATTGGTTTTGGAAATCATGGACGTCGTGTCCTCTGGACAAAAGAGGAAAAAGACCATCCAGACTGTTACCAGCGCAAAGTTCAAGTCGTACATCAAGCAAGAATGGATGGGAAAGAATTCCACCTACAAAGCTTGTGTCCTCAGTCTCCAAACACTTATTGAGTGTTGTTAGAAGGAAAGGTGATGTAACACAGTGGTAAATACTCGTATACCACCGTCCCAGCGTTTTTGAAACGTGTTGCAGCCATCCATTTCAAAATGAGCAAATATTTATCAGTTTATCAGTTTGAACATTAAATATCTTGTCTTTGTGGTGTATTCAGTTGAATATAGGTTGAAGAGGATTTGCAAATCATTGTATTCTGTTTTTATTTACATTTTACACAATGTCCCAACTTCATTGGAATTGGGGTTGTATTATTGTTACAACTGGTTGTCCATTCGGCTGCTCCCGTTTTGTGTTCGGGGTCGCCACAGCGGATACAACCAGATCCACATTGATATTTCGGCACAGGTTTTACGCCAGATGCCCTTCCTGACGCAACTCCAGTGTTACCTGGAGAAACACACAGCTGCTGGTGTTCCAAAAAGGTCTCCCATCCAAGTACTAACCAGGTCCTGCACTGCTTAGCTTCTGATATCTGACGGGATCAAGCTTACACAGAGCAGATTGGCTGCACAATTATTGTTACAATTATTTTATTTAAACATTTTTTTTCTTTTTTCCTTGCCAATAATCTTGTAGTGATGAGGGTGGGAGGGAGGGCTGCTGTTAAATGTCTGCAGTTTGTTGTTCATCTCATTAATAAAAAAAAGTCAATAAACAAAGTGTGGAAAAACAATGTTTCAAACATTTTTTTTTTCATTTTGATAATTATGGCCTACTGCTCAATTTTTGTTTTTTAATTTTCATGTGTGAGCCACTGTATTTATGCGGCATAAACCTCATGAATATCTCAGTCTGGCTGAGTACAAATTACCACAATCATGTGGAATACTACGGACTAGACAGTTGTCCAGAATACACTCACTGACACCCTCCACAAGGAGGGAAAGCCACAGAAGGTCATCGCTAAAATGGCTGGCTGTTCACAGAGTGCTACAATAAGTCCCTTTGCCTTCTCCTTTTCCACAGCAGATCCGATACAGACCTGCATGGTGACTTGTCAAACGTTTTACAGTTTGTGAGATGAGATGAGAGCAATGAGATGAGATGAGATTTATTGTCATGGTCATTACACGATTGCAACAACAACAAAATTACGTTTACACTCCAATTACCTCAGACAAGATACAGCAATTATTACTTGTTTACCGTAATAATGGCATACATCAAAATTAAAGACAACGCATATACATTTGACATTGTTTATGTGCGCTAAACTTGAAGCAGTCCGTCATCCGAATTGAGGTAAAGTGGGTGAAGGGGCCCGCGCTGCCCAGTTTTTTTTTTTTTTTTGATGAGATGAGAGCTATAAGCTGCCCTTTCTGGCACAAATCCACATTATAAGGACCCTTCCGCTCTGGAAACAAGTGCACTAATCACTTGGCCACCACCCTGCCTACTCACAAAGTGCTGTATCAAAGCAAATTCATGGAAAATTGACTGGAAGGGAAAAGTGCGGTAGGAAAAGATGCACAAACAACAGGGAGGGCAGCAGCCTTGAGAAGACCGTCAAGCAAAGCCGATTCAAGAACTTGGAGGAACTTCACACAGATTGGCTTAAGGCTGGAGTTATTGCATCAAGAGCAACCACAAACAGAAGTGTCCAGGAAATTGGTTCCAACTCTTGCATTCTAAATGTCATGCCACTCCTGAAGCAGAGCATCTTACCTGGGCTAAGGGGAAAAAAGAACTGAACTGTTACTCAGTGGTCCAAAGTCATTTTCTCCTGATAAAGTAAATTTTGCGTATCATTTGTAAGTCAAGGAGGAAAAATGGAGAAGCACAGAATCCAAGATGCTTGAAGTTCAATGTGATGTTTTCAGTCAGTGATGATTTGGGATGTCATCTGATATTGTTGGTCCACTGTGTTTTATCACGTCCAAAGTCAACACAGTTGTCTAGCAGAAGATATTAGGACACTTCATGCTTCCATCTGCTCACAAGTTTTATATAGATGCTGGATTTGATTGATTTCCTTTTCCAGCAGGACTTGGCACTTGCCCACAGTGCCAAAAGTACTAGACATTGGCTTGCTGACCATGGTTATTATTTTACTTGATTGGCCAGTCAACTGACCTGAACTCCAGATAATCTATGGAGTACTGTCAAGAGGAAGATGAGAGACACCACAATACAGACTTAGCTAAAGGCAGTTATCAAAGCAACCTGGGCTTTCATAACACCTCAGCAGTGCCACACGTTGATCGCCTCCATGACACGCTGGAGTGATGCAGTAATTAGTGCAAAAGGAAAAATGACTCCCAACCAAGTATTGAGAGCATAAATCAATCAATCAATCAATCAATTTTTTTATATAGCGCCAAATCACAACAAACAGTTGCCCCAAGGCGCTTTATATTGTAAGGCAAGGCCATACAATAATTATGTAAAACCCCAACGGTCAAAACGACCCCCTGTGAGCAAGCACTTGGCTACAGTGGGAAGGAAAAACTCCCTTTTAACAGGAAGAAACCTCCAGCAGAACCAGGCTCAGGGAGGGGCAGTCTTCTGCTGGGACTGGTTGGGGCTGAGGGAGAGAACCAGGAAAAAGACATGCTGTGGAGGGGAGCAGAGATCGATCACTAATGATTAAATGCAGAGTGGTGCATACAGAGCAAAAAGAGAAAGAAACAGTGCATCATGGGAACCCCCAGGCAGTCTACATCTATAGCAGCATAACTAAGGGATGGTTCAGGGTCACCTGATCCAGCCCTAACTATAAGCTTTAGCAAAAAGGAAAGTTTTAAGCCTAATCTTAAAAGTAGAGAGGGTGTCTGTCTCCCTGATCTGAATTGGGAGCTGGTTCCACAGGAGAGGAGCCTGAAAGCTGAAGGCTCTGCCTCCCATTCTACTCTTACAAACCCTAGGAACTACAAGTAAGCCTGCAGTCTGAGAGCGAAGCGCTCTATTGGGGTGATATGGTACTACGAGGTCCCTAAGATAAGATGGGACCTGATTATTCAAAACCTTATAAGTAAGAAGAAGAATTTTAAATTCTGTTCTAGAATTAACAGGAAGCCAATGAAGAGAGGCCAATATGGGTGAGATATGCTCTCTCCTTCTAGTCCCCGTCAGTACTCTAGCTGCAGCATTTTGAATTAACTGAAGGCTTTTTAGGGAACTTTTAGGACAACCTGATAATAATGAATTACAATAGTCCAGCCTAGAGGAAATAAATGCATGAATTAGTTTTTCAGCATCACTCTGAGACAAGACCTTTCTGATTTTAGAGATATTGTGTAAATGCAAAAAAGCAGTCCTACATATTTGTTTAATATGCGCTTTGAATGACATATCCTGATCAAAAATGACTCCAAGATTTCTCACAGTATTACTAGAGGTCAGGGTAATGCCATCCAGAGTAAGGATCTGGTTAGACACCATGTTTCTAAGATTTGTGGGGCCAAGTACAATAACTTCAGTTTTATCTGAGTTTAAAAGCAGGAAATTAGAGGTCATCCATGTCTTTATGTCTGTAAGACAATCCTGCAGTTTAGCTAATTGTTGTGTGTCCTCTGGCTTCATGGATAGATAAAGCTGGGTATCATCTGCGTAACAATGAAAATTTAAGCAATACCATCTAATAATACTGCCTAAGGGAAGCATGTATAAAGTGAATAAAATTGGTCCTAGCACAGAACCTTGTGGAACTCCATAATTAACTTTAGTCTGTGAAGAAGATTCCCCATTTACATGAACAAATTGTAATCTATTAGACAAATATGATTCAAACCACCGCAGCGCAGTGCCTTTAATACCTATAAATTAATATACTTTTCAGAAGGTCAACATTTCTCGATAATAGATCATTATTTGACTGATATTCTGGAATATATTCACATATGTTTTTCTTTTTTCTGCAAGCCCTAATTCACACACACACACACCCCCACACACACCCCCACACACACACACACACACACACACACACACACACACACACACACACACACACACACACCTTCAAACGCTTAGTCCAATTAAGGGTCACGGGGACCGGAGCCTATCCCAGCAGTCAGAGAGCGCAAGGCGGGTTACACACAGGACAGGACGCCAGTCTGTCACAGGGCCACAAACAGACGAACAAACACATCACACCCACTCGCACAACTACGCACAATTTAAAGGTTCCAGTCCACCTAACCCGCATGTCTTTGGCAGGAAACCGGAGCACCCAGAGGAAACCCACACAAACATGCGGAGAACATGCAAACTCCACACAGAAAGGCCACAGGCGGGAATTGAACCCATGACCTCCTCACTGTGAGGCAACAGCGCTAACCACCAAGCCACTGTACTGCGCTGAAAGCCCTAATTATCAAATTTAATAATAATAATTTTAAAAATGCTTAAAACATTTTAGTTTATATGTAATGCATGTAGAACATATCTTTTCAACCTACCATCCCTGGTTCTCAGACCAGACACATAAGTGGCTCTACTCTACTCTATTCTACTCTTCTTTTTTTTTTTTTTTACATATACCTTAGTATACACTAGAAGAGTTCTACCTTAGAATTGGAATGTATAATAGAAAATATACCTTACTGAATTTTCATATAAAATGTTCACTTTTTGAAATAAAAACCCTGAACTTTTTCCACAATATTCATTGTTTTTAGATGCACCTGTAAATGCTATCCTGACAAAAAAAACTGAATGGTAATCAGTCAGGAAGAAAAACATAATGCTTCAATGGTTCTTCCAACCAATCATAACCTTGACTGTTGATGTCTGTGCTGTATTTGAAAAAATGGAAAACACCTTGCACTCTGCCAAAAAGCAAAAATTGGCAAAAGAATATTTCAGAGGACTTTGATGTGACCAGATGGTATACTTGCAATGTGTTTTGTATAAACAAAAATGATTTAAGGCTGCTATTAAAATTAAGGATGGTTGTAACACCAAAAGAGTCAAAAGAAAGCAGCAAAACTGTAGTGCAATAGACACTGCACTACAGTTTGGTTTGCCAGGGAAAATTACTGCTTCAGTTTGTGGGTGTGTTTAAGCAACCCTACACTGCCATTACTGCTGTGACCACACAGTGCTTGCCATAACTGCACATTCATATTTTTAGTGTTTATATTTAATATTAACCCACCCCCCAAAAACACAACAAAAAACTAACAGGGACACGCACACACACAAGATCACACAGATGCAGCTTAAACAGTATTGTCAATTGAAGTATTCAGATATCAACACAAAACTAAAATACACCTGTAGGAATTTGACAGTCAACACATGAAAACTCACTGTTTTAACACACAAACTTTTTTCTCAAAGGCATTTCAGTTTTTCCAAAAGTACAGATGTTACAGTTATGTTCTTTGTCAGAGCTATTAACACTGTATTACACAATATAGGTTGAAGATCATTTCCCTTAATTATAAAGCGCATCACAGGAGCAAGGCTGCTCCTGGGTGGATCTTGGTGGGGCTGGAGTCCCACCAATAATTTCAATCACCCCACCATAACCCCATGACAAAATCCACATTTGCCACTCAACATCCTGTGTTTTCATCCTCGGTTTCTCACCTCCACCACCATCCTCTGACTCATCCGCTCCTACAACACCCCCAGTTTTCAAAGCATTCATGAGCTATTATCCACTGGGACTAAAGTCTGCCATACACTACATAATGCTATGAAGCAATACTGCCAAATCAAATGTATAACAGCGTACACTTTACACATAAAATATATATAACAAGGCCATGTTTTACCACTTGAAATGCTACTGTGAGTGGGCACAAGATATAATTTGCTTGCACGGTTTGATTAATTAGTTTCCACATTTCATTAGTTCCTCCACTGCGCCAGCTTGAGCATGTAGACTATGCTAAATTGAAAGTGACACTGAGTGACATATTATTTAGTGTTTATGTGGGTAATAGCAAACATGGAAATACAGAGAAATTCTTCTCTACCTGAGACAAATTCTTTATGGAAATCTGATAGACTTTGGCAAGTGTCAATGTGTCCTAATGTCTACAACGCCTGGCAAAAATTATGGAATCACCGGCCTCAGAGGATGTTCATTCAGTTGTTTAATTTTGTAGAAAAAAAGCAGATCACAGACATGACACAAAACTAAAGTCATTTCAAATGGAAACTTTCTGGCTTTAAGAAACACTATAAGAAATCAAGAAAAAAAGATTGTGGCAGTCAGTAACGGTTACTTTTTAGACCAAGCAGAGGAAAAAAAATATGGAATCACTCAATTCTGAGGAAAAAATTATGGAATCACCCTGTAAATTTTCATCCCCCAAATTAACACCTGCATCAAATCAGATCTGCTCATTGACATTGACCCTATGCCATGACATTGACCCTGTGTCTTTTTGCAAGGAATGTTTTTGCAGTTTTTGCTCTATGGCAAGATGCATTATCATCTTGAAAAATGATTTCATCATCCCCAAACATCCTTTCAATTGTCCAAAATATCAACATAAACTTGTGCACTTATTGATGATGTAATGACAGCCATCTCCCCAGTGCCTTTACCTGACATGCAGCCCCATATCATCAATGACTGTGGAAATTTACATGTTCTCTTCAGGCAGTCATCTTTTAAATCTCATTGGAAAGGCACCAAACAAAAGTTCCAGCATCATCACCTTGCCCAATGCAGATTCATCACTGAATATGACTTCCATCCAGTCATCCACAGTCCACAATTGCTTTTCCTTAGCCCATTGTAACCTTGTTTTTTTCTGTTTAGGTGTTAATGATGCCTTTCGTTTAGCTTTTCTGTATGTAAATCCCATTTCCTTTAGGCGGTTTCTTACAGTTCGGTCACAGACGTTGACTCCAGTTTCCTCCCATTCGTTCCTCATTTGTTTTGTTGTACATTTTTGATTTTTGAGACATATTGCTTTAAGTTTTCTGTCTTGACGCTTTGATGTCTTCCTTGGTCTACCAGTATGTTTGCCTTTAACAACCTTCCCATGTTGTTTGTATTTGGTCCAGAGTTTAGACACAGCTGACTGTGAACAACCAACATCTTTTGCAACATTGCGTGATGATTTACTCTCTTTTAAGAGTTTGATAATCCTCTCCTTTGTTTCAATTGACATCTCTCGTGTTGGAGCCATGATTCATGTCAGTCCACTTGGTGCAACAGCTCTCCAAGGTGTGTTCACTCCTTTTTAGATGCAGACTAACCAGCAGATCTGATATGATGTAGGTGTTAGTTTTGGGGATGAAAATTTACAGGGTGATTCCATAATTTTTTCCTCAGAATTGGTTGATTCCATATTTTTTTCCTCTGCTTGGTCTAAAAAAGTAACCGTTACTGACTGCCACAATCTTTTTTCTTGATTTCTTATAGTGTTTCTTAAAGCCAGAAAGTTGCCATTTGAAATGACTTTAGTTTTGTGTCATGTCTGTGATCTGCTTTTTTTCTACAAAATTAAACAACTGAATGAACATCCTCCGAGGCTGGTGATTCCATAATTTTTGCCAGGGGTTGTATATCACATTGGATATATACGAGGTCTGTTAGAAAAGTATCCGACCTTTTTATTTTTTGCAAAAACTATATGGATTTGAATCATGTGCACTTGCATCAGCCAAGCTTGAACCTTCGTGCGCATGCTTGAGTTTTTTCACGCCTGTCGGTTGCGTCATTCGCCACTTTGAGTGAGCAGTGGTCCACACCCCTCATCGGATTTTTATTGTGAGGAAAATGTCTGAACGATTTGGAGCTTTGCTGCATCAAATTTTTCCAGAAACTGTGAGAGACAGCCAGGTGGAAACCATTCGGAACATTCAGACGGATTTCAGGGACGATTCTATGGGGATCACACAGATTAAGGAGTGTTACAACCAGTTTAAAGATGGCGCACAATGGCGGAGGGTGTGCCGCGCTCCGAGCGGCGATCGACAGGCTGAAACGACCAGATCATTTCCAAACTGAACGCTGTGTTGATACGGGACGTCATCTGACTACTACAGAAATGGCAGAAGAGGTGGACATACCACTTTTTCGGCACATTCCACTGTTACAGGAGATTTTGTCATGGAAAGAGGAGCGGAGGAATTTACCACGGAGCTGCTAATGCCTCGGGACAAAAGCACCTCCGTGTTGGTCTCACAGGACATGCTGGAACAAGCCCAGCTCTTTCGGAAAATTCAGACAGCTTTCGGTGGCTTTTCAGTCGTGTGACTATCCGAGAAATTGTGGACGAGCTGGACATGCCACAACATGTCCTGTGAGGCTTCATCACAGCGTTGCTTTTTGTCCCGTGCCATGAGCGGCTCCGTCCCGACGCGCGAATTCCTCCGCACGTCTTTTCATGACAAAATCTCTTGTAACATTAGAATGTGCCGAAAAAGTGGTATGTCCACTTCTTCTGCCATTTCTGTAGTAGTCAGACGATGTCCCGGATCAACACAACATTCAGTTTGGAAATGATCTGGTCATTTCAGCCTGTCGATCACCGCTCGGAGCGCGGCGCGCCCTCCGCCATTATGCGCCATCTTTAAACCGGTTGCAAGCGCACACGATTCAAATCCATATAGTTTTTGCAAAAAATAAAAAGGTCAGATAGTTTTCTAACAGACCTTGCATGTGGTGTGTGCAGTGGTGGGCATAGCTAACCAAAAAAATTAGCTTCGATAACAGATAATCAGCTAACTGAAAAGTTATCTTTTATAAAGCTAAACCGATAAACCACCCAAAAATTTGTCGGAAGCTACAGCTAACCGATAGCTTTCAGTATTGTCTCTGGTACACTTGCAACTACTAGCAAGCTGATTTTGAGTTTTAGCACCAATATCGCTTCTGGTAGACATCAAAGGCAACCACAAATCCAAACAATGAGTCTGCACTTCTGTCTTTGTGCACCGGCCCACTGCTGGAAGCTCCTGTTTACTACGTATTTTGCAGCAGTGAAGCAGTTGAGAGGAGCTAAGCTCAACTCTACAAATACAACAAACAAGCCATTATTCCTTAACAGGATGTACCAGTGCTGCTGTGAGGCAGAGGTCTTGGAAAATAAAGCGGTTTTGACTTATGGTTTTGATTTAAAATCAAATTCATCCAGATAGAATAAGTCCATTAATATAAATTCTTTTGTTTAAATTAATATATGACACATATCTTTTAATTAAAAAAAATGCACTAATTCTGAAATTTTGTAACAAACACACACAGATGCCAAAGGCATTATGGGTAAAATGAACCTCTGCTAACACTGATTGGTTGTCTCATTCAATCTATGTAAAAACCAACACTTTAATGTGACGTGATGTGTGTGTTGGTATTTACATATAAATGTGCTTTTGTAAAATATGCCATGTTTTTCATATGTAAAAAAGCCATTTGCAAAAGTCAAGTTGTGATTACACAACCGTCAGATATAACCGGGGTCAAAATGCATAGAACACTGCCATCTACTGGCACCCAGATGCTCAGACCCTAACCCATAGCTTTTTTTGTTTGTTTGTTTTGGGGGTTTTTTGCACGCCAGAGAGTTGCTGCAATTTAAATAGCACAGACAGAATCCATGACGACAATTGTAAATGAACATTATACAACCAAAATGTACATTTTTATTTCTTTAGCTGCAGCAAGAGGCTGCAACAACTCTATGGCATGCAAAGGATTACAGGATATCTCAATACTTAGGGCGAATACGGCCATGAACATTACTGGACAGTAGACAGCAGAAGAGACCATGAAAACTTGCCAAAACAAATATTCCAAATAATCTGTCTGCTACGGTTAAGCTGCATGGAATTTAATAAACGCAAACCGAATTTCAGACATCTTATATATATTACTCTGGAACAAAGACGACAAACGGTGTTGTAGAACAATAAGCAGGACGTTAAAGAGCAAACAGGAAGCGATTGCAACTCACAGTGATTCCAACTGAAAATAATGGAGAAGCAACCTGAGCTTCTTCTGGTATTTTTACATAAAACAAACACAATAACAACATCAATAAACCCAGAGAATATATTCACAAGAGTTTTAGGCACAATATACAAAGAGTTTAATGCTGTTGTCCGTGTGGAGCCTGATCAGTGTGTCTCAAATGCAGTTCTCCTGTCGTGAATGTACTGAGATTACCCATAATGAACTTTGTGGAGACACAATGTCCACACTAAAACCTTCAAAATTAGTGCAATACTTTAAAACTAAAACATATATCTGAAATTTTCACTTTATAAAACTTCAGAAGTGATGCTAATTTTAATAACATGTCTGAAATTAGTTTGGTTAAAATTTTAAAAACAAATTAAAACTGTATGCCTCTGGATGACTTGGGTGATATTGCCAGTAAGTTAGTATGGTGTCAGGTCTCCTCTGATTGCAGAAGATAGAGTGGTTTCTCCTGAAACCAGCTCTCCTCTGTTTACACAGACTAGATCTTTACCATCAGGCTTAACAAATGTTTTTAACTGTTAAAACTTTATTCACAATGCCTGCAAAAACATGTTAGCGAATTAAAAAATTAATGGACCAAAATTTATCGGAAGATAATTGGGTAAATGATGGTTTTCAAAGTTATCTGAAAAGCTAATCCGATAATGAAAACATTAGGTTCAATAATTAGCGGTTAGCAGATTAGCGGAACTGTGCCCACCACTGTGTGTGTGCATACAGGTGCACTGTCTGCCTGTAATAACATGTATGTAACACCATGCAATACATGTTATGATGTAATACAGCACCAGAAATATTGCAGAAGTGTTCATACCATGAACATGCACAGTACTAATGCAGTTACTCCTTACATGCTGAACTACATCATGTTTCTCTATGATCTTGCATAAAACAGATTGGTACTGTATCACTATTCGGTTTTTCTTAGTTTCCCATAACGCCCTTGGCAGCCGCCTACACTTCCCAGAAGGCACCAGGGTGCCAGCAGAGTTCCGCTGTCTCACAGCGCATGTAAACATTGGAAAAGCGAAGATGTGGATGGCAACGATTCAGCGAGTTCACGAGTGATTATGATGATGACACATTCAAAAGATACACCTCCTAGATACCCCTCTCAAGTTGAGAGGGTTATCTAGGAGGTGTAGCACCTGTGATAAACCTCTGCTGTGCGCCGATGTTGCCTTGTTGTCCACGCTTCACGAGGTGTGTTTACACTGTGCCCTAAACCAGAACTCTGCTGAAACAATCTCTCGCATGAGCCACGGACCGCCAGACGGCGCGAGGTTTCACAACTGCGAAACACCGAATACAGTGTGTGGCCATCTTAACTTAGAGTTCATGCATCCATGCTTCTCTCATTATGTAAGATGTACTTATTAATCTCCTTGTTTTCTTTGGTATGCTAGTGTCATTGAACACTGATCATTTCCTTGTCAACTATCTTGAACAGCCTAGTGAAGAAGAGACAAGAGACAATCCAGGCAGAATAATGCCAGCTAGAAAAGACTGACTTATTATTTTTGGTAGTTGTGTTTTTGTTTGTTTTTCCTGTACAGCAATCAATATCATTTGTATATACCTACCAGGAATTTGAAATTGACTGTAAAATGTATATATGCACATTTACTACAAATTCTGTCATGACACCCATCAAATAACTGTATCCTCACCTCACCTAACAAAAACTGTCTTGCATTGCAACTAGCCTGTACAACAACTACTGTTGTTGGTTCTGGCGTGTTTATTGTATGTGAAAAGTAATAGGCATACATGTAATACCCATTTGGAATGTACATTTGAAGAGTTACTACAAATTCTGTCACCCCACGTTTAAATAATTACACCCTAACCTCCCTGCACCTGAACTATGGGAACTCTTGAGTTCGACAGGTCCGTTTCAAGGACACATTTTAAGATATGTTCACAAATCAATGCAAGCTCTTTGTGTGTAGACAGGCAGACAGGCAGACAGACAGACAGATAGATAGATAGATAGATAGATAGATAGATAGATAGATACAGACAGACAGACAGATAGATAGATTACAATGCCCTTTATTGTCATTATACAAAATGTACGAGACTGGAGAAAGCTGCTCCTTTTTCAGTGCAAACAGATAAAGTAAAAAAAAAAAAAAAAAAAAAAAGTATAAATTGTTATAAGTTTAAAGTCCTACAGGACAGTGCAATGAAAATCTATATGTACAAATATAAGAATAAGATGATTTTATTGCATGGAATGAATAAATACTGAGGTAGTGTTTAAAGCAGAGCAGCAGCAGCAATGACAGTGATACATATAATGCACATAGTACCTTATATTGATCATAATGAAATCGTAAAAGTAAGTCCCTTTGGCTGCTCCTTCATTTTTTCCATTCGGGGTCACCACAGCACATACAAGGTGGATCTGCATGTTGATTTGGCATACGTTTTACACAGGATGACCTTCCTGATGCAACTCCACATTACATATAGAGAAATGTGGCAGGGTTGAGGTTGGAACCGGGAACCTTCTGCACTCAAACCAAGTGCACTAAACACTTTGCTTCCACCCCAGCAATGACACTGAAACAAAAATATAGATATAAAATGTATGATGGACACAGCTAATGGCACCCTTTGATGAATTACAGTAAATCATCACACCAGGTTTTATTTGCACAAGTCAGGGGATGAACAGTTCCAAATCACTGAATATATCTTAGACTTAATTTGCAGCAATCATTAAGAAATACAAACAGTATGACACACAATGGCAAATCTGTCTGGAGTAACAGTTCTGAAAATATGAGATCATGCAAGGAGACCAGTGAGAGAAGCCACAATACATCCATGACAATTCTTAAAGAATTATTCGCTTCTGTAGTTGTGACTGGAGAAGCTGTGCATTTGTTCAATTTTTGACTGTTGCATCACTCTACCACAGCTTTATGATGGAGTGGTAAATAGAAACTTTGGCAAATTTCATGTTTTCTGAAAAAAAGAAAACACAAGATTCTGTTACAATTTGTCAGAAGGCATGTGAATCTAAAAAGTAGGTTTGATCAGTTTTCTTGTATGAAAATTTGTTTCCAGAATACGTGGTGTGAAAGTGATGATTTACAGTAAAGTCATCAAAGGGTGCCAATAACTGTGTCTAGCATACATTATATATATATATGTATGTATATATATATATATATATATATATATATATATATATATATATATATATATATATATACACACACACACACACACGAGGTCTGTGAGAAAAGTATCCGACCTTTTTATTTTTTTCAAAAACCATATGGATTTGAATCACGTGTGATTGCATCAGCCAAGCTTGAACCTTCGTGCGCATGCGTGAGTTTTTTCACGGCTGTCGGTTGCGTCATTCACCTGTGAGCAGGCTTTGTGTGAGCAGTGGTTCACCCCTCTTGTCGGATTTTTGGAGCTTTGCTGCATCAATTTTTTCCAGAAACTGTGAGAGACCTCCAAGTGGTAACCATTCGGAAAATTCAAATGGCTTTCAGGGACGATTTTATGGGGATTACACAGATTAAGGAGTGATCCAGCCGGTTTAAAGACCGCCCACAGCTGCTGAGAGCGCACCGCGCTCCGAGTGCCGATCGACAGGCTCAAACCCTGCTGAAACAACCAGATCATTTCCAACGTGAAGGCTTTGTTGATCCGGGACGTCGTCTGACTTACACAAAAATGGCAGAAGACGTGGACATCAGCACTTTTTCGGCACATTCCACTGTTACAGGAGTTTTTTTCATGGAAAGAAAAGCGGACAGATGCGCCACGGAGCCGTTCATTACGCGGCACAAAACCACCTCCGTGTTGGTCTCACAGGACGACTTTCAGGTGGATTTCAGACGGCTGTCGGTGGGTTTTCAGTCGTGTGACTAACCGAGAAATTGTGGATGAGCCTGGACATGCCAGAACATGTCCTGTGAGGCTTCATCACAGCGTTGCTTTGCGCCATGCGACTCCGTCCCAACGTGCGGAATTCCTCCGCATGTCTGTCTCAATGTGCCGAAAAAGTGCTGATGTCCACATCTTCCGCAATTCCTGTGCTAGTCAGAGGACGTCCCGGATAAAACACAGTGTCCAGTTTGGAAATGAATGGCACATTCCACTGTTACAGGAGTTTTTGTCATGGAAAGAGGAGCGGAGGAATTCCACGCGTTGGGATGGAGCCGCATGGCGCAAAGCAACGCCGTGATGAAGCCTCACAGGACATGTTCTGGCATGTCCAGCTCATCCACGATTTCTCGGTTAGTCACACGACTGAAAACCCACCGACAGCCGTCTGAAAGCCATCTCAAAGCCGTCCTGTGAGACCAACACGGAGGTGGTTTTGTGCCGCGCCATGAACGGCTCCGTGGAGCATCCGTCCGGTTTTCTTTCCATGAAAAAAAACTCCTGTAACAGTGGAATGTGCCGAAAAAGTACTGATGTCCACGTCTCCTGCCATTTTTGTGTAAATCAGACGACATCCCGGATCAACAAAGCCTTCACATTGGAAATGATCTGGTTGTTTGAGCCTGTCGATCGGCGCTCGGAGCGCTCTCAGACGCTGTGGGCGATCTTTAAACAGGCTGGAGCATTCCTTAATCTGTGTAATCCCCATAAAATCATCCCTGAAAGCCATTTGAATTTTCCGAATGGTGTCCACCTGGAGGTCTCTCACAGTTTCTGGAAAAAATTGATGCAGCAAAGCTCCAAATCGTTCAGACATTTATTCGCAATAAAAATCAGACGACAGGGGTGGACCACTGCTCACAGGCGAATGACGCAACCGACAGGCGTGAAAAAACTCATGCATGAGCACGAAGGTTTAAGCTTGGCTGATGCAATCACATGTGATTCAAATCCATATGGTTTTTGAAAAAAATAAAAAGGTCGGATACTTTTCTAACAGACCTTGTATATATATATATATATATATATATATATATATATATATTTAATTTTTTTCCAGTTTATGAAAGCATTTTGTTTTGTGGATTCTGATCATTACCTTTAAAGTAAGCAAGTCCCTTCAGCTGCTCCACTGTTTTATCACTTGGGGTAGTCACAGCAGAACCAAGGTGGATCTGCGTGTTGATTTACACCAGATGTCCTTCCTGACGCAACTCCACATTGCATGGAGAAATGTTGCAGGGGTGGGATTTGAACCGGGAACCTTCCGCACTGAAACCAAGCACACTAACCACTTGGCCACCACCCCTATATGTTCAATACCTTTGAACATTTGTTTAATATTTTAATGTTACAAAATTGGTTTGCTAGGGGTGACAGTAATTCTGACCAGGACTTTTATTTTACAGAAGATAAAGCAAACCAGTGTCTTAAATTTGAACCACAGAAATTACAAAATTTATATTTCGGTGGTCCAATGATTCTCCTATCTTCTGCATATGTCATATTTTACATTACGTATTTTAATGTGAGACACTCTGTGTTTACCATCAGTGAAATCAACAAAACTGACTTGCCTTAGTGTTCAAGTACAATGCAAAAGAAAAATACAAGACATAAGATGACCAAAATTACCAAAGATTTGGATGAAAGAGAGCAAGCTGTGCCATTGCACTGACAGTAAATCTAAATCTAAAGGGAAGACAGATTTGTTTTTGATCAACGTAGCTGCTCAATACTTATCTACTTACTGTTCCCACATGATCCTGATTAATTCAATTCAATTAATTCAGTGATGTGAGTGGCCCTTGAAAAGAAAAGAGAGAGAGAAAAAAAAACAGAATTTTTTTTTCATGACATCGGGAGTTGAGCACGCAGTGGGAGGTCTGGGGAACCTCCTCCAGAAAAGCACATTTTCCCATATTGGCAAGAAGACAGAACTATAATACACAGTATGTCACATAGATTAGAATATGGTGTTATTACCATTTCATAAAACCACATATTTTGCACTGGATTGTTACTGTTGTCTCTTTGTAGTGCAGCAGATAAATTAATATTTACTGACGGATCCTTCAAATGGTGATGCAAGCACCAAATTTGGCACACGTACTCCTTAGACATTACTCTTTTAAAAATGCCGGGTACCCACGTGAACTTTCAATAGGCGGCCAAGAATCAATCAATCAATTTTATTTATATAGCGCCAAATCACAACAAACAGCTGCCCCAAGGCACTTTATATTGTAAGGCAAGGCAATACAATAATTACGTAAAAAACCACAACGGTCAAAACAACCCCCTGTGAGCAACCACTTGGCGACAGTGGAAAGGAAAAACTCCCTTTTAACAGGAAGAAACCTCCAGCAGAACCAGGCTCAGGGAGGGGCAGTCTTCTGCTGGGACTGGTTGGGGCTGAGGGAGAGAACCAGGAAAAAGACATGCTGTGGAGGGGAGCAGAGATCAATCACTAATGATTAAATGCAGAGTGGTGCATACAGAGCAAAAGGAGAAAGAAACACTCAGTGCATCATGGGAACCCCCCAGCAGTCTAAGTCTATAGCAGCATAACTAAGGGATGGTTCAGGGTCACCTGATCCAGCCCTAACTATAAGCTTTAGCAAAAAGGAAAGTTTTAAGCCTAATCTTAAAAGTAGAGAGGGTGTCTGTCTCCCTGATCTGAATTGGGAGCTGGTTCCACAGGAGAGGAGCCTGAAAGCTGAAGGCTCTGCCTCCCATTCTACTCTTACAAACCCTAGGAACTACAAGTAAGCCTGCAGTCTGAGAGCAAAGCGCTCTATTGGGGTGATATGGTACTACGAGGTCCCTAAGATGGGACCTGATTATTCAAAACCTTATAAGTAAGAAGAAGAATTTTAAATTCTATTCTAGAATTAACAGGAAGCCAATGAAGAGAGGCCAATATGGGTGAGATATGCTCTCTCCTTCTAGTCCCCGTTAGTACTCTAGCTGCAGCATTTTGAATTAACTGAAGGCTTTTCAGGGAACTTTTAGGACAACCTGATAATAATGAATTACAATAGTCCAGCCTAGAGGAAATAAATGCATGAATTAGCTTTTCAGCATCACTCTGAGACAAGACCTTTCTAATTTTAGAGATATTGCGTAAATGCAAAAAAGCAGTCCTACATATTTGTTTAATATGCGCATTGAATGACATATCCTGATCAAAAATGACTCCAAGATTTCTCACAGTATTACTAGAGGTCAGGGTAATGCCATCCAGAGTAAGGATCTGGTTAGACACCATGTTTCTAAGATTTGTGGGGCCAAGTACAATAACTTCAGTTTTATCTGAGTTTAAAAGCAGGAAATTAGAGGTCATCCATGTCTTTATGTCTGTAAGACAATCCTGCAGTTTAGCTAATTGGTGTGTGTCCTCTGGCTTCATGGATAGATAAAGCTGGGTATCATCTGCGTAACAATGAAAATTTAAGCAATGCCGTCTAATAATACTGCCTAAGGGAAGCATGTATAAAGTGAATAAAATTGGTCCTAGCACAGAACCTTGTGGAACTCCATAATTAACCTTAGTCTGTGAAGAAGATTCCCCATTTACATGAACAAATTGTAATCTATTAGATAAATATGATTCAAACCACCGCAGCGCAGTGCCTTTAATACCTATGGCATGCTCTAATCTCTGTAATAAAATTTTATGGTCAACAGTATCAAAAGCAGCACTGAGGTCTAACAGAACAAGCACAGAGATGAGTCCACTGTCTGAGGCCATAAGAAGATCATTTGTAACCTTCACTAATGCTGTTTCTGTACTATGATGAATTCTAAAACCTGACTGAAACTCTTCAAATAGACCATTCCTCTGCAGATGATCAGTTAGCTGTTTTACAACTACCCTTTCAAGAATTTTTGAGAGAAAAGGAAGGTTGGAGATTGGCCTATAATTAGCTAAGATAGCTGGGTCAAGTGATGGCTTTTTAAGTAATGGTTTAATTACTGCCACCTTAAAAGCCTGTGGTACATAGCCAACTAATAAAGATAGATTGATCATATTTAAGATCGAAGCATTAAATAATGGTAGGGCTTCCTTAAGCAGCCTGGTAGGAATGGGGTCTAATAGACATGTTGATGGTTTGGATGAAGTAACTAATGAAAATAACTCAGACAGAACAATCGGAGAGAAAGAGTCTAACCAAATACCGGCATCACTGAAAGCAGCCAAAGATAACGATACGTCTTTGGGATGGTTATGAGTAATTTTTTCTCTAATAGTTAAAATTTTGTTAGCAAAGAAAGTCATGAAGTCATTACTAGTTAAAGTTAAAGGAATACTCGGCTCAATAGAGCTCTGACTCTTTGTCAGCCTGGCTACAGTGCTGAAAAGAAACCTGGGGTTGTTCTTATTTTCTTCAATTAGTGATGAGTAGTAAGATGTCCTAGCTTTACGGAGGGCTTTTTTATAGAGCAACAGACTCTTTTTCCAGGTTAAGTGAAGATCTTCTAAATTAGTGAGACGCCATTTCCTCTCCAACTTACGGGTTATCTGCTTTAAGCTGCGAGTTTGTGAGTTATACCACGGAGTCAGGCACTTCTGATTTAAAGCTCTCTTTTTCAGAGGAGCTACAGCATCCAAAGTTGTCTTCAATGAGGATGTAAAACTATTGACGAGATACTCTATCTCACTTACAGAGTTTAGGTAGCTACTCTGCACTGTGTTGGTATATGGCATTAGAGAACATAAAGAAGGAATCATATCCTTAAACCTAGTTACAGTGCTTTCTGAAAGACCTCTAGTGTAATGAAACTTATTCCCCACTGCTGGGTAGTCCATCAGAGTAAATGTAAATGTTATTAAGAAATGATCAGACAGAAGGGAGTTTTCAGGGAATACTGTTAAGTCTTCTATTTCCATACCATAAGTCAGAACAAGATCTAAGATATGATTAAAGTGGTGGGTGGACTCATTTACATTTTGAGCAAAGCCAATTGAGTTTAATAATAGATTAAATGCAGTGTTGAGGCTGTCATTCTCAGCATCTGTGTGGATGTTAAAATCGCCCACTATAATTATCTTATCTGAGCTAAGCACTAAGTCAGACAAAAGGTCTGAAAATTCACAGAGAAACTCACAGTAACGACCAGGTGGACGATAGATAATAACAAATAAAACTGGTTTTTGGGACTTCTAATTTGGATGGACAAGACTAAGAGTCAAGCTTTCAAATGAATTAAAGCTCTGTCTGGGTTTTTGATTAATTAATAAGCTGGAATGGAAGATTGCTGCTAATCCTCCGCCTCGGCCGTGCTACAAGCATTCTGGCAGTTAGTGTGACTCGGGGGAGTTGACTCATTTAAACTAACATATTCATCCTGCTGTAACCAGGTTTCTGTAAGGCAGAATAAATCAATATGTTGATCAATTATTATATCATTTACTAACAGGGACTTAGAAGAGAGAGACCTAATGTTTAATAGACCACATTTAACTGTTTTAGTCTGTGGTGCAGTTGAAGGTGCTATATTATTTTTTCTTTTTGAATTTTTATGCTTAAATAGATTTTTGCTGGTTATTGGTGGTCTGGGAGCAGGCACCGTCTCTATGGGGATGGGGTAATGAGGGGATGGCAGGGGGAGAGAAGCTGCAGAGAGGTGTGTAAGACTACAACTCTGCTTCCTGGTCCCAACCCTGGATAGTCACGGTTTGGAGGATTTAAGAAAATTGGCCAGATTTCTAGAAATGAGAGCTGCTCCATCCAAAGTGGGATGGATGCCGTCTCTCCTAACAAGACCAGGTTTTCCCCAGAAGCTTTGCCAATTATCTATGAAGCCCACCTCATTTTGAAGGTGTCAATTGAAGTATTACACAGGGGTCAAAATTTAAAAATGCTCCAATCATATTGAAAGGTATTCCATATTATTTGTCTGATCATAAAGATTCCAAAAAGGTATAGTTTGGACTATCTGTGAATGAATGGTCTGGAGTTATGGAGTAAAAACAGCACGAACATTGAGGAAGGTCAATTTCAGTTTGTACAGGGGTCAAAAGTTAAAGTTGCTCCAATTTTGGTAAAAAGTGATGCAAATTATTAGTTGGGTGAATATGGTTTTAAAAAGGAATAGTTTGCATCATGTATCATGCTTAGTTATCATGTTATAGGGTAGCATATGTCACATGTCTTAGAATCTGTTGTGGCTGGCGTGCCTGGCTGGCTTTTGTGTGTCTTCTGTTTCTGTCTTTTGGTTTTCCTCCCAGGTGGTGCGCATTTGGGACTGAGTGGCTGTGTAGCTGAGTTTATCAGGACCTCACCCTGATCACCTGAGGCTGATCACGTGCAGCTCGTCAGGACTCACAGCTGTGGTGCATCTACATGGATTGGAACATGGTGGCATTTAAGTCTGGAGTGCACAGTGTGTGTTTGCCAGAGACTCGACCTTGTGACCAGACGGGTGAGATCGTCGTCTCTAGAGCCATCTCCCATCAGTGGATGCAGAGAACGTCCAGGTTTGATGCATGGTCTGTGAAAGAGGAGGGGGTGAGGTCTCACGCTCGTCAGCACACTTCCTGAGGTACGTTTGGTTTTGTGACTAACACTTATACAGTCAGTAAATGTGGTGTCCCTCACACCTTATTATATTGAGCTGTATGTTAGTCGTTTAAATCAGCTTCCACTGCAGTGGAGTTTTGTGAACAGGGTGTTCTATGCCTGCAGGGTGGGAAGCTGATTTGCAATTAAGCCAGGAAGTGTTTGCTGTTTGTACACCTTTGAGTGGTCTCTCTGTGTGTTGAGTGTGGACTCACATAATGATTTCTTCTTTCACAGACTCAGTTTGTCGCGGCCACCTGGGGGGTGTCGGCGGGGTCCTTGGGTCCGAACAGTTTTCTGGCTCCGGACCGATAGCGCTGCTGGGAGCGCACCGCAATCCACCACGCCAGACCGCACACTCTTTTGTTGTTTTCGTATCACTTCACTGTTATGTTTATTAAACTCTGTTATCCTTTGTACCGTGCTCTGCTTATTTCATACTGGGTCCTTCAAACGCTGGTCGGTTCTCCGGGCTGCGTCCGACACATAACAGTAGTCTCTGGCCAAACATCACGGACCCAGCGGTAGCAGAGACGGTAACGCGCCGGGAAGGCGGCAGCAGACGTTCAGAAGTTATCCGGATCAGTTGCGGGTGCTCTCCGCCCGGATGGTGCGTGTTTGCGGGCCCATTGCTGAGTGCTGATTCGTGCTCTCTTGCAGCCGTGTTTCCTGTGTTTGTGCCTTATCCGTGGGTCGTGGTGGAGTGTGACTGGCGACGGCTTCGCGTCGCGCTCCAACCGGATAAGAGGTTTGAATGGGAGCTGCAAGAGTGTGTCTGTAATGGGTGAACGCGCACGGCGGAGCTCTGTGGCACGGGTCGCTGAGCTTCCAGTGTTACAGTTGTAGCCCCGTTTCCCCGGATGAAGATAACTACTGCGTCTGTTGTGACAGCTCCGGCGTTATTTAGTTGAAACACATTTTGGTTGTGTGTTTACATGTTGCTGCGCACAGAAAAGCAGCATGAGTTGGGTTCTCTGTTACCAAAGGGGGTTTTTCATTTTTAGCACTTTGGCTCCCTCTGTTGGTAACTGAGTCACATTACCGTTAAGCTCTTAAGTGGGAACAGGTGTGTTCCATTTGTTTGAGCTTAACGGTATACGTCACTTATTAGTTTTGTGTTAGTCCATTTTGTGTGGGTGTTTTTTTAAGTTGGTTTTTGTGTGGGATTTTTTTTTTTACACTATTAGTGTCTGGGGTCGTGTCCCTGCAGTCTGTTTGGAGCAAAAAAAGGACCCAAGCGACTTTATGTTAGTCTGTTAGTCTTTCTTTTGATTTCTTTTAGTTTCACCTCCCCAGGGTTTGATGGGATGGTCCCCTGGGGGAGTGATGGGGGGGTAATTGGGTTGTTTTTTTCTTTTGTTTGTTTTTTGTTATGCCCTCTCTTCTCCTCTGACTCCAGCCGGGTGAGCCGTACGTGTCGGCGTTGCTGGAGTGGTGCAGTTTGGTTATGCTGGGCGTTTCCCAGGTAACCTCTGCACCTGGGGGGGGGGGGGGGGGGTTCGGGGGTTGTTTTTTTTTTGTTTGTTGATTCGCTGTTCCACCTCCGGCTTCAGCGCGCCTTTGAGCCGTCTGCCATCGGCGTGGCTGAGGTTTGGGGCAGTGGAATATACCCGCAGCTGGTGGCTGGTTTGGGAGTCGGAGGAGTGGCGCCGTTTTGTGCCATCTGCCATAACCGCTGTTCCACTCCTCCCGGTTGGCTTCTGGGGTATAGTCACGGTTGGTGACGCTGGACGTGCTTCCAGTTTCCACTGCGCCAAGGGGGTGGGGTTGGGGTTGTTTTGTTTGTGTGGTTTTTTTTTCTTTCCTTTTGTTTTTCCCCCCAGTTTCCGCCCTCAGGGTGTGACTGTGGTGTCCTCTGGGGAGGGGGGGGTGGTGTTAGCGTTTTTATTTGCAAGCTTAAGTTTGGGTTGTGTTTTTCTTTTCTCCTCCTCCCGGGGTTTGATGGGACGGTCCCCTGGGGAGGGGGGGGTGGTTTGGTTGTTTATGTTTGTCTTTTTTGTTTTATGACTAATCAGACTGAACATGGTTGGACAAAGGCTGACCGCACAGGTTTAAGAACTCCTGGCCACACCTGTGCTAAGTGACTGACAGAAACAAAGGCAAAGATGCAGCCAGAGGAGAAGACATCATCCGTTCTGTTAAATGAAGATTCTGTTGGACGACGAATGCAGATACGGTTTCCAGCCATGGTCCCTGGAGGGGGGTGTTTCTCCTGGGCCAGGTTTGTGTGGTCGCCGGGAGGCTTCCCGTGAGGGTGGGGTGCTGTTGTGGCTGGCGTGCCTGGCTGGCTTTTGTGTGTCTTCTGTTTCTGTCTTTTGGTTTTCCTCCCAGGTGGTGCGCATTTGGGACTGAGTGGCTGTGTAGCTGAGTTTATCAGGACCTCACCCTGATCACCTGAGGCTGATCACGTGCAGCTCATCAGGACTCACAGCTGTGGTGCATCTACACGGATTGGAACATGGTGGCATTTAAGTCTGGAGTGCACAGTGTGTGTTTGCCAGAGACTCGACCTTGTGACCAGACGGGTGAGATCGTCGTCTCTAGAGCCATCTCCCATCAGTGGATGCAGAGAACGTCCAGGTTTGATGCATGGTCTGTGAAAGAGGAGGGGGTGAGGTCTCACGCTCGTCAGCACACTTCCTGAGGTACGTTTGGTTTTGTGACTAACACTTATACAGTCAGTAAATGTGGTGTCCCTCACACCTTATTATATTGAGCTGTATGTTAGTCGTTTAAATCAGCTTCCACTGCAGTGGAGTTTTGTGAACAGGGTGTTCTATGCCTGCAGGGTGGGAAGCTGATTTGCAATTAAGCCAGGAAGTGTTTGCTGTTTGTACACCTTTGAGTGGTCTCTCTGTGTGTTGAGTGTGGACTCACATAATGATTTCTTCTTTCACAGACTCGGTTTGTCGCGGCCACCTGGGGGGTGTCGGCGGGGTCCTTGGGTCCGAACAGTTTTCTGGCTCCGGACCGTTAGCGCTGCTGGGAGCGCACCGCAATCCACCACGCCAGACCGCGCACTCTTTTGTTGTTTTCGTATCACTTCACTGTTATGTTTATTAAACTCTGTTATCCTTTGTACCGTGCTCTGCTTATTTCATACTGGGTCCTTCAAACGCTGGTCGGTTCTCCGGGCTGCGTCCGACACATAACAGAATCCAATGGATGCTGATATTGTTTAACCTTTACTTTGCAAACCAAGCACGCAACACAGTCAAAACTATTCCATTTATTAATCCTATTAGCTCAACCAGTAATTTGCACCACTTTTTACCAAAATTGGAGCAACTTTAACTTTTGACCCCTGTACAAACTGAAATTGACCTTTCTCACTGTTCTTGCTGTTTTTACCCCGTAACTCCAGACCATTCATTCACAGATAGTCCAAACTATACCTTTTTGGAATCTTTATGATCAGACAAATAATATGGAATACCTTTCAATATGATTGGAGCATTTTTAAATTTTGACCCCTGTGTAATATTTCAACTGACCCCTTCTTGAACGCCTATTGAAAGTTCACGTGGGTACCCGGCATTTTTAAAAGAGTAATGTCTAAGGAGTATGTGTGCCAAATTTGGTGCTTGCATCACCATTTGAAGCATTTTTTTTCAGTTATCCGTTGCACTATTATCTATACATTTGACTTCAGCAATTTGTGCTTTTGTAACAACATGTCTTAACATGAGCAAAAATAAAACTTAATACAGGTAAAACTGCACTAGTACTAGTACTGCATTAGTAAGACCCTTCAGGTGCTCCCTTGTTTTCACTCGGGGTCACCACAGCCGATTCAAGGTGGATCTGCATGCTGAATTGGCAAAAGCTTTATACCAGATGCCGTTCCTGATGCAACTCCACATTACATGTGGCAGGGATGGGATTTGAACCCGGAACCAGTGAAACCAAGTGCTCTAACCACTTGGCCACCACCCTATGCACGCTACTGCTCATTAAGTCACCAATATCACTTTTAGTTCTCAGGAACACTGATTTGGGTTTAAATTTGGTTCTTATTCACTTATATGAATGGGAAGCACAATAACACATACTTTTCCATCCAGTGTTGACGTCAGCATTTCTGGGATACTGACAATTTACACGTCACGCAAAATGATGCACAAACGTTTTAAACATCAACACTTGACTACTATGAGCATGATAAATGTTTATCATATTTTCCTCCACATGAATATTTCATGCCCATGTAACAGAATAAACCATAACAATGCTGATTTAGCAGGCTAATACATCACGTTTGCATTGAGACACTCTGAAGTAAAGTAAATTCATCCCACAGACAGATTTTAATTTGTATGAAATAACTTGAATAATGTCAACTGAAAACAAATTCCGTCAAAAACATGATATAATAATAAGATCAAAGACTTACTGGGAGTGATAGCTTTTCTGTATAAATTATGATTTTAAAAAAAGGTGGGTCGGCATTTTGTTCCTTTTTGCTCAAACCAGACCCATTTCACTTTATTCCTGATGAACATTAAATTGACTTCCTGCAGCAGACCAATGTTTCCATCCATTTGTTTGTAAACGGTAAAATCTGTAACGGCATTTCTCATTTGCTGCTGTGTGGATGTGTGGAGCGGCAGCACGTTACATTTATCCTTCAGTCTTGGAACATGACGTGAAAACATGAAACACAATATTCACTGTGCCATCTCATCAGAGACGCAATCGCTCAATAGCAAACAATTTTACAAATACAAACATCATGAAATCAGACCATAAACTAAATCTGACAAGGGCCAGAGAAACAAAAATAACTCGGACACGTTCACCATGGAAGTAAAAACCTGGATATCCGGGAATTCCTGGAAAACTTTCACCACTTTTCAACTATAACTGTATTTCACATTGCTCCCCCCCGCCAACACACACACACACACACACACACACACACACACACACACACACACACACACACACACACACACACACACACACACACACACACACACACACACACACACACAACTGTAGTTGCCGTATACCTCCACATTTGTGAACCACTAAATGAGCATTGAGCCATTACTATTCTGCAACAACAACATGCAGTTTAGTAAATTTACTAGTGATTATAGATATAAATAAAAACCACTAATTCTGGTCTTGTGGCTCTTCACTGAACAAACATTGTCAAACAAAACTGTGCCATTTCTCAAAAGTATGTTCAGACTAAGATATTCTTAGACCACAGATTTACAATAGGACTGACATCATTTTGGCTTCAAGATGCTTCTGGGATAAACATGGCAATAGCCTATTAAGAACTGAAACAAGATTGAGGAAACTCAAAAATCAAGTTACACATAACACTGAGATAATATTAGATAAAGATAACATGTTGCAGATACTTGCCATCGGTGCTGGTAAACGCAAAGAGGTCAGCCTGATTCTGCTTCTTTCCACCCCCAGTTTTGGGAAACCAGTGTAGATCAGTGGGGTAAACACCACCCTGCAATTTGACAACCAGACTGGTCTCATTGGTCAGCAGGTTCCACTTAAGAATCTGGTCGTCCTCACTACATGAGTACAGCTCATCGGCTGTGGTCCAGCCAACACAACTCACAAGTTCCTTATGTGATCTACTGTTAAAGAAAGCACTCAAGGTCAGTAATCACAGTAAGCTGTGGTGTGAATTCCTGCAGTAGCATCGGTGAATGTTATTCCCCTATGTGCACTTATTTGTTAGAGTTTATTTTATTATTATTTCCATGATCAATCAATTGTTATACACTACCAATCAAAAGTGTGGACACACTTTCCCCTTTCAGTTGAATGATAAAGTGTGTCCAAACTTTTGACTGGTACTGTATATATTTATTCATTCATTCATTCATTCATTCAATTGCTATACTTGCTTATTTTAATTAAGGGTCACGGGAAGCTGGAGCCTATCCCAGCAGTCATTAAGTGAGAAGCAGGGTACACCCTGGGCAGGCCACCAGTCTATCACAGGACCACACATAGACAGAAAAATTCAAGCTGTAAAGCTGTAAAGTCATCCTGCATGTCTCTGGAAGTGGGGGTCATTTTATATGCATATTCATAAAATTAACACACATCACCAGGTGCCTCAAATCAAACAATAAAAATACACCATGTACAAAGAAGCAATGCATTAAAAAATAAAAATAGACATCTGGACTCTGATGTCTCACATAGAACCTATTCTTCTCCCACTTCCATTGACACATATGCACTGTGTCTAGTATGGGTCTAGAGTTCTACCACATACCAACTATTCTTTTAGAAATTCTGGCTGCTGGACACATTACTCAGGACTATTGCTCCTGATCCTGCACTGAATGACGTCTGTGCTGGTTCCAGCTGCTAATATTATTGGGCCTGGGGTTTTAAATATTATTACTGTGGTTCATTTTAGTTTAGCAGTGTTGTTAGTGTTATTGATTTATTGTTTTTGTAGTTCAATTGGTTTAGTCAGTTAGTGTCATGTTGCCGTTACCATGAGTGAGAAGTGTAGTGCGTTTGATGTCTTCCACCACCATCTCTGTTTCTGGGTGTGTAAAACTAAAACCACCTGCTTGCGGCAGAGTGCAGAAATGACCAAAAATTCTGGTTCTGTTTTCCTTCTTCTATGCAGCTCGCCGCAATATATTTAAAGAGAAGTTGCGTCTTTGCACATGTATGCATGCATATAACTTCAATCACGGACAAACTGGACAGAGCTGACATTTTCCATTTGATATGCTTATGTATTTTGGGTCAAGGATGAATGCCACCAAAACTTAACATTAATAGGACTAATATTTTTGGAGAAACTATGGATATTAGCTAACAACACTGAACAATGGACGCTGATAATTACATTCTGGACTCTCATGCTATTCCAGCAGGAGGCGGTAAATGATCTATATGTCAAAAGTGTGCGTGCGTGCGTGCTTTTATTTAGTAAGTTGAAATTAAGTGCATAATATAACTGTAAATATGTTAAAAATACATGGATGACACAAGAAAGTGAAAAGACTTATATCCGGTGTTGTCTATTTAAATATCAAATGACAAAATAGAAGTAATAATAAAATAATAATAGCGTTTATATGATGACAAGAACCTAAACCATTTATAAATAGATTAAGACAGTAAATTAATATTTAAAAAAATTACGTAATTAGGAGGAAATAAAAGGGTTGAGTTCTTCTTCTATAAACTGTTGAGGTCTAAGGTTTAAGGTTCTAAAAACATTCTGAACTCACATGCAATTCCAACTCATGATAGAAACTTTGCATAATTTATTACCACATTGAAAAATGTCAGCTACCTATTTTATAAATACTATGCAAACCCCATGGACCCCACGAGCAATGCTTTAATATCTTTTTAAACTTCTTCTTTCAGCTGCTCCCATTAGGGGTTGCCACAACAGATCAGCTGTTTCCATCTGACCCTGTCACACCAACCAACTGCATGTCTTCCCTCAGAACATCCATAAACCTTCTTTTTGGCCTCCCTCTTCTCCTCCTGTGTGATGGCTCCATCCTCAGCATTCTCCTCCCTATATACCCTGGGTCCCTCCTCTGCACATGTCCAAACCATCTCAGCTCTCTGACTGTCTCCAAGCTATACTACCTGTCCTGTTCCTCGTATATGTTCATTCCTAAACCTGCCCAACTTTAGTAGAGAAGCTTGAATCTTCGACTGGACTGGGTTGCTTGACGAGAGGACATTTCGCTTCAAATCACAGAAGCTTCCTCAGCTAAAATTCTTGCTCTGGTAGTCTGACTTCTGTCTTGACTCTTGTAGAGAAGAATAAACCAGAAGCCAACAAAAGCTGGAGTTTTTTAACCTAACCAGACTCCACCTACCGACAGACTGACTGCTATAGGCTAGTGACTAAACAATAGCTCTAATTAGCACCTATTGTGCTCTAGTTAGCACTCTCCTAATGACAGGACCGAAGCCTCCCCTGATGGCTCCCCTGATGACTCTCTCCTGATGACGTGAATGACTCATTACCATGAACAAAAGACTGAAACTGCTTTGACCTGAGTACCACATTGTAAACAGGGGACAAAGCGTGTCTGAGACCCGCTCCGCGGTTAAGGCTGGGTTTCAACTGTTTTACAAAGAATGCTTCCTTGACACCTCTCTCAAACCATTTCTTCTCTCTGGCTAAGATTTTAACTTCCTTGTCCTCAAACGTGTGGTTAGTGTCTTTCAGGTGGAGATGAACTGCAGACTGAGGTCCACTGGCGACCTCTCTGCGGTGCTGGTATAGCCTCTTGTGTAAAAGTTGCTTCGTCTCACCTATGTAGTGTTCATTACAGTTTTCCTGACATCTGATATGATACACTACATTGCTCTGTTTGTAACTAGGGATCCTGTCCTTAGGGTGAACTAATTTCTGTCTCAAGGTGTTGACTGGTTTAAAGTAAACTGGGATTTTGTGCTGTCTGAAGATCCTCTGTAGTTTTTCCCCTACTCCTGCTAAATAAGGGAGAGACACTCCTCTTCTTCTTGTCTCCTTCTCCTGTCTATCTGGTCTCTTTGTTTTCTGGGACTTCTGCACTTTGTCCAGGGACCAACGTGGGTACCCACATACTGTGAGGGCTTTCCGTACAAGTTGTTGCTCTTTAACCCTTCCCTCTGCAGTCCAGTCAAAGATTCAAGCTTCTCTACTATGGAAACCACCAGGACAACTGAGAGCCTACACAGAAACACTGCCCAACTTTGTTACACCGAAAGAAAATCACAGCACCTCCAGCTCTGCCTCCTGTCTTTTTGTTAGCACCACTGTCTCTAAGGTGTACAACACAGCTGGTTTCACAACAGTCTTGTAAACTTTCCTCTTCACGCTGACAGATATTCTGTCACAAATCACTCTTGCCACCTTTCGTCACCCTGCCTGGACTCTCTTCTTCACATCTCCACCACACTCTGCATTACTTTGGATAGCTGACCCCAAGTACTTAAACTTGTCTACCTTAACCACCTCTACTCCTTTTTAACAGCAGTACTGCACTGGCCTCCCTCTCATTCACACACATGTACTCAGTCTTAGACTGACATTCATTCCCCTTCTCTCCAGAGTGCATCTCCACCTCTCCAAGCTCATGTCAACCTGCTCACTACTCTCACTACAGATCACAATGTCATATGCAAACATCACAGTCCATGGAGACTCTTGTCTGATCTCTTCCATCAACCTGTCCACCCCTGCAAACAAGAAAGGGGTCAGCGCCAATCCTTGATGCAATCCCACCTCCAACTTGAATGAATCTATCATTCCTACTGTATATCTCAATGCTGTCACACTGTCCTTGTACATATGCTGCACTACGCTCACATACTTCTCTGCTACGGTGAACTTCCCCATACAATACCACAATTCTTCTCTTTGCACCCCGTCATAAGCTTCCTCTAAATCCACAAAGCACATAATACAACTCCTTCTGGCCTCCTCTATACTTGTACTATAGATCTATTTATTTTAAAGACTGAGGAAAACAATCCAAAACATTTTCAGCTATGGGGAAGCAGGGTGGCTCAGTGTGCAGCACTCTTGTCTCACAATAGCAAGTTCTGAGGTTCAATTCCACCGATGTGTTTATGTGGGTTCCAAAATACATGCAGATTAGGTGAATGGGTGATTCTAAATTGACCGTAAGAGTGAGTAGGCGTGTGAATGTGTTTATCCATCTGTAAATGTCAACCCTGTGACCGGCTGGTGAACTGACCAGAGTGTACCACGCTTCTCGCCCAACGACTGCTGGCATAGGCTCCAAAACTTAATTGGTATAAGCAGGATTACAAAATGAATTAATTTTCAGCTTTTGAAGAAATGACAAGTTGCTTTAGTTAAAAAGGAGTTGTTGCTTTCCACAGCCTGTCTCTGTTCAGAGCTGAGGCATTATGTTCTTCTCTCAAATAGTGTGCAAGTGTGTCACACAGAAAACAGAAACCCACTCTCAATGTCCACACAGACTCACTGACTTTGAGGCATGCTCCTGTGAGGAATTTGACAGTTTAGGGCTGCCCTACTGTCAAATCTTCAATTGCATGAGGGCCCGCACAGAAAATATTTTTAGCCCTTTATGCCCACTTTCCCTGATTTAGTATTTCTACAGACTATGCTGAAGGGAATTAACCACAATTCAGTGTTGTGACATAAACTAGTTACCCGGGGAAGCCCACAAACATAAAAAGGTAAACAATCACTATAACATAAACATCTGGTAACACTACAATGAAAATGATTTAAAGTTTAGTCATGCAAGCATATGCTGTATTACAAAGACAGTTTCTTCATTAATCATTTGTTTCAATTTATGTCAAATAATGGTGCTTGGACAAAAAAGCATGAAATTAATAATCTGACAATGACCAATGATCCACTCCAGGGTAGGGCTGTCACGATTAGAAATTTCTGGAGACGATAAATTGTCAGACAAATAATTGGGATTGACTATAATGATTATAATTGATTATCTTCATTTTACATAGGGTCCCAACTGTTTCTGATTTGTGGTTGTTTCTGTTGCATTTCTGAAATTGTTTCTCCTCATCAGTCACGTTTTGTGCTTAAACACAACATTAAGCTCAAGACTGAACAAATAAATACCTTTGGAAAATAACAGCTGTTACAAGTTCAGAGTTCTCACCTGCTTTTTGTGATCTGTGCGTCTGAACATCACCACAGCTTCTCCACGTTCATTCATATATTCTCATTTTTTAAATATGTTTTTAAAGATATCTGACCATTTATTTCAATTCTTGATCTCAGAAATTCAGTATACGACGCGCACATGGTGTGAACAGTACGGTAACGGCAGAATCACACCGGGAGAGAAAGTTCAGAGAGAAGTAAAAGCAGCTCACCGTTTTGTTTTTGTTTTTTTTAACATGTTCACTCGGGTTAAAATCCTCTCTCTGCTCCGCACTCGCTGTCTTTCATGCACTGATGGTTCTCAGCAGACTAACGTGTCGTGCCTCCATTCAGGAATCTCCCTCCCCCACCCCCTCCCTCGCAGTCTGCAGCCTGTTGACTCCACGTACACACACACACTAACACACACACACACACACACACACACACACACACACACACACACACACACACACACACACACACACACACACACACCCCGACAGCTCCTTCGGTAAACTCCGCATTTTAGACGGCTTTGAAGAAGATGGCCACTGTTTTAATCGGCCGTCTTATCCAAACGGCAGGACGGATCGCTCCTCAACCTCCATGTTATTGTCCTGCCTTAAGACGAGAGCGAAACAGAGTGGGCAAGGCTGCAGCACAATGACATCAGATTCTGAGTCGTTTTATGCTTTGTGGATAAAATAAATAATTTACGGTAATTGCGAATATGAAAAATAATCTCGAATATGAAAAATAATCTCGACTGGTGAATATTGTAATAATTGTGACTGCCCTACTCCAGGGTTCTAGGCAGGATAAAATTTTAGCGTAGTGGTAATGTTGAGGGAGCGAAGTGACCAGTGGGGGGGTTGATCGTGCGGAAGGGGGCCAGCTTTTGAAAATTTAAGCTAAAAATTGGCCATTCTAGGGGTACCCAAAGGGGAAAAGCCAGGTACAACAGCCCAAGTCCCTTCATCATGTCCAGAAGGCTGGGGAAGTTTGTTGAGTGGGCAATCTCATTCTGCGTTAACCAGTACATGGCCCTCAGTGAGGCAGTCAGAGTCCGTGGACATTTTTAAGTCAAGACTTAAAACCTATATTTATTCTCTTTCTTATCAGTAGTTTTTATTTTATGTTTTATTCTTTTACTTCTGTTTTTAATTAGATATTTGAATTTTTTTTTTTTTTATTTATTTTAATTTTTTATGTTGAACTGTTCTGTGTGAGGCACCTTGAGATGGCTTCTGTTGTAATTTGGTGCTTTATAAGATGATTACATTGAAATTGAACATTTTATTGAGTCTTAAAGTAAATAAATATGAAATTGGTTACTGGATCCTTAAACTCTGGACATAGTAAACTCTACATGATGGATCCTTGATCTCTGGACAGAAACAGAAATAAAATCTGTTAGTTTTGTCAAAAGCATTTCCTTTCAGACATTATTAGTGGCATGAATGTCTTTCCATATCTGAGCTGAGCTCTACAGCTCACTGCGCTGCACTTCAGGTTCATAAAGAATGCCGGACGTCTCATTTTGTGAGGAAAAAAACATTTTAGTCGATTTTAGTTTATTGTCTGTATTGCAACGTTTGTAAGAGGTGTCATTTTATTTAAAACGGCGATTTGTTTTGAAGTTATTAATTCCCAGCGGACTCTGTCTCAGCAAAGAGCCACGCAGCATTTGAATCTGTGCCAAAGGAACGGAGGACGATTCTCGTTTGTTGACTGCAACAAGACAGGAGCCCCAGTTAGTGACTTTAATACACACAAAAATGACTCATGATATTTTAATGGCTTTGAGAGGGGTTAAGAAGCGGACTTACTGCTTCTGAAGAGCAGCAAATCACAGAGCCACAAGCCATTGAATTGAAGCATTGCTTCAGTGATTCACGCTTCAAACTAGAGTCGCGCTGCAGAAAGGGTTGATTACATGGTCCAATATAAGCGTAACAGTCCAAAATTATATTGTAACGCGCTAGCTAGAACCCCGCACTCTGTAAGGCAAGAGCCTGTAACATGTACAAATCAGGCACTCAGCCCTTCAAAAGCGTTGGCCATGAAATGTTTGATAAAATGTTTTGGGTGAGCCCCCCACAATTTTCAGATTTAATAGTGGGCTCCAGTGTTCTTAAGTTTGGGAATGGGTGTGTAGACAATAACTCAAAAACAATCACTGCTGTCATATTGTAACTCACTAAATTAAAATAACATATCAAAAACACAAACGCTTTCATGGCAACTGGTGAACTTTGATTCACCACATCTGTCAAAAAGGCAACTTTGTTTTTGCATATGTAATATTCCATAGGAGCAGCACAGTAGCTTAGTGGTTATCCCTCTGTTTCCATGGGTTCTCTCCGGGTGCTCAGGCTTCCTTCTTACTTCCAAAGACAAACAGTTGTGCTCAAAAGATTACATACCCTGGTAGAATTTTTGGTTGTTTGGCCATTTTTCAGAGAATATGAATGATAACACAAAAACTTTTTTTCACTCATAGTTAGTGGTTGGTGGTTGGGTGAAGCAATTTGTTGTCAAACTGTGTTTACTCTTTTTAAATCATAATGACAACAGAAACTACCCAAATGACCCTGATCAAAACTTTACATACCCTTGTTCTTAATACTGTGTATTGCCCCCTTTAACATCAATGACAGCTTGGAGTCTTTTGTGATAGTTGTGGATGAGGCTCTCTGATGCTAAAGCTGCCATTGAATATGTCTTGGACTTTATTTACACCGGTTACAAAGAAAAACCAACAGTATGGCACACTATGATAAATCTACATGGAGTAGACTCTTAGCTTCATAGTATAGTAGAGCAGATAAGGATTTTCTTTGACCAAAACAGATCAAATCTAGGCTTGTATCTCAGATGTACCTTCTGGCAATTTGCAGCTAAACTTTTAGGTCTTCTTTTTCAGAAAATCCTCCTCTATATAGACTGTTTCACGAATACCTCCATTTTGGATTTGACGTGGTGCACGCTGGGATTGCTTGGGGACATCCCGCATCGTCCGCCTATTTGAACGTGTTGTAGAAGTTGTGGGTGTTATCTAGTAATTAAGTCATAAAACCCTGCTGAATCTAACCATCATACTCATTTAAACCTGCTGAATCTAATCATCGTACTCATTTGTCATGTCAGTGTGTGTCTGAGCCTGAGAGTATAATGGGTGGGGCTGATTATTATTATTATTTTTTTTTTATGTAAGCAGCAAGTCCAAAATTTATTCATCAACCTCTGTCAAAGCCATTTAAAGATGTCAATTGTAACTCACCTGTCTGCTGATTAAAGAAAAGACCCATGTCTGTTGTTGGGGCAGAAAAGATAATTACAAGGTATCTGCCTTTTCACAGTGTGCAGTTATTAATAGCTTCATCGTTAACGTGCCTTTTTCCATGGGGCAGTACACCATGCTCTGGAGCCGACTGAACCGTTAATATCTACCGGTTCACCGGTTCGTGAAGTTACGTTCAAGTAAAAGAAAAAAAAAAAAATAATAATAATAATGAGTCTCCGTTGTCGTGAGATTTGACTGATTCTAAGGATCGTTCTTCTAAATGGCACTGTTGTTACCAGCTGGCAAGTTTACAATCTGTGTAAAACAGGTGGGAATAAATAATAATAATAATAATAATAATAATCAGCACCACCCATTATACGCGCAGGCTCAGACACACACTATGACAAATGAGTACAAGGATTTTTTTTTTAAATCCCCCTTTACACGGACGTAACTTCAGCTTGCCAGCCGGTAACTTAGAGGAATCAGTCAAGTTCCACAACAGTGGAGGATTATTATTATTTTAATTTATTATTATCCCCCCTCTGCCCTTTTTACAAAGACCGTAAGCTTGCCAGCTGGCAACAACAGCGGCATTTAGAGGAACAATCCTTATAATCAGGCAAATACCACAACAATGGAGGATTATTATTATTATTATTATTATTTTCTTTTACATGGATGTAACTTCACTTCGCGATCTGGGCGATATTAACGACCCAGTCGGTGCCAGAGGACAGTGCACTGCCCCATGGAAAAAGGCACGTTAATGAGGAACTAATAATAACTGCACACTGGGAAATGGGAGAAGATTCTCTTTTCTTGCCCCAATAACAGACATGGGGTCCTAGTCTTTAATCAGCAGATAGGTGAGTTACGACTAACATCTTTAAATGGCTTTGACAGAGGCTGATAAATAAATTGTGGACTCACTGCTTAAAAAAATAATAATAATAATAATCACCCCACCCATTATACTTTGAGGCTCAGACACACACTGGCATGACAAATGAGTATGATGATTAGATTCAGCAGGGTTTTATGACTTAATTACTAGATAACACCGAAGAATCACAACTTTTACAACATCTTCGAAAAGGAGGACGATGCGGGATGTCCCCAAGCAATCCCAGCATGCACCGCACCAAATCCAAAATGGAGGTATCTGTGAAACAGTCTATACCACTTCATCATGAAGCTGTATAACTGGTAATACAAAATGTAAAGCTTGCACTGTGCACAATTTCTCCAATCACAGCCACATAAGCCTATAACTTATTCTGGATTGTCTGTGTGTTTTGGGGGCTTTCCTCACTCTTCTCCTTCTTGCACAGTCACTCAGTTTTGAGAACTGTCTCCATGCAGATTTACTATAGAATGCCATATTGTTTGTATTTCTTCGTAATTGATGTAAATAAAGTCCAAGACATATTCAGTGGCAGCTTTACCATCAGGGAGCCTCATCCACAACTACCACAAAAGACTCCAAGCTGGCATTGATGTTAAAGGGCGCACTACACTGTATTAAGAACAGGGGTATGTAAACTTTTGATCAGGGTAATTTGGGTTGTTTCTGTTGTCATTATGATTTTAAAAGAGTAAACAGAGTTGTTTGACAATAAATTGCTTCACCCAACCACTAACCATGATTGAATTTTTTATGTTATCATTCATATTCTCTGAAAAATGGCCACAAAACCAAAAATTCTGCCAGAGTATGTAAACTTCTCAGCACAACTGTACAGGTGTGGTGCATTGGGTGACTTTACAGCAAATTGACTGTAAGTGTGTGTTAGAGTCTGAATGTGTTTTTCTCTATGTGTTGGCCCTGTGATAGACTGGCATCCTATCCAGGGTGTACCCCACCTCTCGCCCAATGACCACTGGGATTGGCCCTGTGACCCTTAACTGGAATACGCTGATTCAGAACATGAATGAATGAATTAATATTTCATATGTTTGTCAGACACCTGCTGCATGATTAGTAGATGCTGGATAAATTATTGAAAACCATGAACAGTTGTGGCTGAAACTCAAATGTAGTTTCATAGTTTATATCCCACAATGACAAACTCTGACCTTGAGGAGAATTTGTACTGGTGCAGCCATAATATACACTAAAGCCCATCTTTAATACTGAATATAATATGTGATTTATGGTGGCTTTTTTTCCAAGTTGGCGGCCACCATCAGATGCAGTATATGACCTCTTTAAATCAAATCAACCAACAACCCAACAGGAATTAAACAATTATAACTCTCTTGCTATAACGACTACAACATATTTCTTTGCAAATAACCAGGTGTAGAGCTACAGATTTCATTAAAAGGATATGTTTGGCCTCCTTTAGAAGCGATATTTTCAATTTCATGGTGGATACCTGTTGATCACTAGAAAAAAAAAATCACAGTGAAGTACTTTTTACCAAACCGCTTCAAGAGCAAAAACAACATAAAAATGTAACTTATACCTTAGACTTTTCCAGATCTTTACAAAAAATGTCTGCGGGAATAAAAGCGTCTGTCGTTGCTACGGTCCTGACGCACCGACTGTTGCTAAGGTGTAACTTTCAGTTGTTCCAGTATATTGCTAACGTAACATTACGACATTTCAAACAGAACAGACGTCGTTGTGCCGTTACAGATATGGCTACTGAGCAGCCAGCGACGATTTGTGTTACTTGCTTCTTCAAGTAAAGCATGAAGAACTATGCGTACCCGTCGAAAATCCCCAATGCAGCACATCACCGATCCCCATCACAACCACCATCTTGAAATCTTGGTTATCGCGACACTTTGTGGATTTCGTTTTATCATTTCAATTATTTACAAATACCAAATAATAACTTGTTTAAAGGTTACCTAAACTCGTTTAAGACTCATAAAACTCGACGCAAACTAACATTAAATGCTGCGAATATAGATTTTCGGATGTAAACCACTCGGCGGGGCGGGACTTGGGTCTGCAGTAACTAGGCAACCGTTCGAATAACTAGAAACAATATTTATTTTTTTTATATAACAATCCAAAACATAATTTAATATTGCAGAGGAGCCGTAAAAAAATGTCCTAACTTTTTATCATGTTGTTTTGGCTATATGATTATAGCTGACGTGGAACGAGAGTTGGCTTCGTCCCACTTTTTTGAATATTTTTTTCCTCCATTTGCCCTTTGAACGTTCCATGGTGCCTTGCGTCAGTTTGTAACGAATCTGGTTCGACAGCACAGTTTAGGCGCCATTTACAAGTTACTGATTTCAAGAGGAAGAGTCGCTCGGACTGACACGGTGCTGAATTTTATGGATTACACACGTCAGACATTGGATTAATTTATACCTTTTTTTAATCGTCATGCGGATCCAAGAGAAAGACCTTTAACAGACACTGTGCAAACTTTGAAAGGTAAAAGAAACTCTTTTCAAATCGATGCTAATGCATGGGGTCCGTCTATTTGCTGAAACGCACTACTTTAATTACAGCCCAGATGTTCAAAACTGGGGAAAACTAGTAATTTCAAACTTAATAACCCACTTTAATAACGCGATACACCGCCGGTTGTACCGACTTTTTCCTCACTTTACTACCCTTGTTGTTAATTTATCCTTTTTGTAGTACGTAACTACGGAAAAAAGTTAGATTTTCTCATATCTAGTGTAAAGTTAGTGTTGTAAAATGGACAGTTGCATGATAAACACATAAAATAGACACTGGGTTACATTGCAAATTCATCAAACTATAACGTTACTTTGGCAACCAGATGTATGTAGCCTGTAAGATTCAGTTGCCGTGACTATCTTAATGTAGGCTACCATCGCTACATTAAGGTAATGTTGTTAGAAGTTGTCTTTGCGTTGTTAACGCCAAACGTAGTGCAGCTAGTTGTTTGTAAATCCGGAATAAATGAACTAGCTAGCATTAGCTTTGTTACATTACTACAGTGTAACGTAAGTACACTCGCTGTTTGCGCGTTCTGGTTAGCTAAAGGCTGTCTGGCCACACCTCCAGCCCACTGTACACATTGAGGGGATTAACCGTAATAAATACGAGTGTCACATCTCTAGTAGCCATCTAACGCAGCCTACAATAAAAACTTTAGCATTTTATTTTTATGTTTTCTTTTTAATTTGGCGTTATGAAGTACAAGAAATTTTACACGGACGGTAAAAGGATCATGCGTGTGGAGGCCACGCGTTTTTACTCTTATTTGAAATGTATAAAGTCGTCACGTAGCGTTAGTTTGGCTGATGTAACTTTAAAAAAAAATCTACGCCAGTTTTTAATAACTTAGTTCTGATCGTCAGTTCTTACTCGGTGAATCAGCGTTTTGTCTGTTGACGTATCAGTAAAAATATTAAAATGAACTGGATGGGCGGTAATACGATCTGGCGGTTGACAACAGAGTAGCTTCGTGTGACCGACTAAAAAGTGGAGTTGGGTGATTGACAGGCGCAAAAACCAGTCATGGATATTACTTTGTTTTTTTCTTTTCGCCGCTGACCCTGTCAGATTTCAAATCATGCCATCTAAAACTGCAAAGAGCTCCACTGCCTCCTCCAAGAAAAGAGGGAAAGGGTCGCAGCCTCGGGATGACTCCGAAGACGATCTGGATGTTCCCCCTCAAGAAACCAACTCCAATGGCCAGAAGGAGGCACCGCTGACAACTGGCAAGTAACAAAAGGCTGTTTTGGTGTTCGTGGATACAAATAAATGTGCTCATTTAGTGGAGAAGCATGTTTTGGAAGTGGCCAATTGGCGCTGTTGTGTGTTGAGAATTAAGAAAACAAGAAGTTAGATGGCAGGTATTTTTCTTTACAAAGTGGCAATCGTCAATAAATATGTGGCGATTTTTAGATGAGTTTGTTAGAATCGATTGTGTTTATTTCCCGGACCTTTTCAGCAAATTCGGTAAATTGTGTCGGTTAATAAAATTTTTAATTTAGTAGCCCAACATGTTTGAATTAATTGTTATCAAAATACACGCAGGCTTCATCGGGTGTTTGTATTAATTAGCTTGTGTTTCACTGGGTGTCTGGCTGCAAAAAAAAGAGAAGAAATTTGCCAACATCGACCTACAGCTTGTTTATGTGAGCACAATAGATTTCAGACAGGTCGCTGTGACGGCAGCATAAAGAGGTTACCTCATTGTCACAAAGCAGCATTTGGCGTGGATGTGTTTTCAGTGAAACTCGAGTGAAAATATGACGCTGATGGTCGAAAACTGAGTGTCGTTATTTGTCATTCGTCGAAAAGAATGTGGCGCATCTACTACTGGAGCGTTTGTTTCATAAGCGGCCACGGGCTTTTTTTCCTCCCCGATGGTTGGCTCTTGTTTTCAGAACAAAGAAAAATAACGCCTGTCAAGTTTTCCCACCAATCGTCGTTCAGTGCTGTTGTCTCGCTTGCTGTGGTGTTTGTTTGTTTCTTGTTGGTGATATTTTTTTCATTTTTTTTTTTTTTGTTGTTGTTTATTTATTTATTTATTTATTTTTACCGTTCCTCCACCCTTCCCCCACACACCGCTGTCCACTCCACCTGAAACTACAGGCACAAAGCAATGAAAGTTGTTTGTTTGTTTATTTATTTTTGTATTTATTTGCTATTTTGTGCCACAGATCCTTCTCAAGGAGAAGCTGCTGAGGCGATCGATAGTCGAAGTTTGGAGGAAATTCTCTGTAGCATCCCTCCATCCCCGCCCCCAGCAATGACCAATGAGCCAGGCGCTCCTCGCTTGATGATCACGCATTTAGTTAATCGCAACTTTAAATCTTATGCAGGGGAGCAGATTTTGGGGCCTTTCCACAAGGTACGAACAAACATGGTTACAAATTACAAGTGAGTTACTATTGTTCTTCTGAAAATCACCAGATACCTTTTAAGATATATACAATTTTGCTGTCACTTAATTTTATTTAAATGTTGGTTTATGCCAGTGTTTGTGACCTGCTTTATTTAATGCTTCAGTGGAGAAAATCACACTCCATTTTGATTTAGTGTGTATGTTGCTAGGGGTTATGACACTCAGGTGCTAACATTTTGTTGATTTTGTTTGTTTAAACTGAAATTATTTGTCTTGCAATTTCTTTTGCTGTGGAGTTGCGGTGATCTGATTTGGCATTACACAATGAAGAAACAGTTGTAATTATCACTTGTTTGTAAGTAATCAGTGGAAAAACAACAAAATTATCAGGTTCCATCTACTCAGACATGAGTGCTATGCTGTTTTGCTGCTATTGTAAATTGGTACTTTTTGGTTGGGGACTGCAGGTGAGATGAAACAATTTTCAGAGACCTTGAACTCAAAAAAGCTGTTGTAGTGGAGACATTATTTATGCAGAATTTTCTGGCATTTTTGAGATGACATGATATATCGTAATTGGAGTCATACATTTCATATGCAGGTCCATTTGAAAAGCAAGGACAGCACAAAATGTATTATCTTCATTATTATGTCAATTATTTTCAGTTTATTAATCATGTCTATAAAATGTCAGGGGTGGGCAGTTAAAAAAAAAAAGATATGAGTTTCTTTCCAATCACTGATGTTTTTTCAGATTTCAGTTTGTCTAGCCAGCAGTCCAAAAATCCAAAGGTGTTCATTTTACAAAGATGGGAATGACAAATGGGCAATTTGTCATTTTTGAGAAGCTGAAACAGTCGGTGTTGGAAGTACTTTTTTGTTTTTGTTGTTAATGATGATCTTTCTTTCTATCTTGAACACACTCCCTCAAGAAATTTGCACTCACAGATGTACAAAAATATAAATTTTTATTTTCTACTGTTACAGAAATTACAAACTTCAGCTTTGGATGCTGATTTTTTTATTTTCTCATTCATATCTATAATTATTTCCATTTAATTTTATTTATTTTGTATCCCATTCTTCTTCCAGCGCTTTTCCTGCATCATTGGTCCAAATGGAAGTGGGAAGTCCAATGTGATAGATTCAATGCTCTTTGTGTTTGGGTACAGAGCTCAAAAGATCAGGTCAAAAAAGCTCTCTGTGCTGATTCACAGCTCTGATAAACACAAAGATGTGCAGAGCTGTACTGTGGAGGTGCATTTTCAAAAGATAATTGACAAGGTATATAACACACACTCATCCTGGCGTCACTCAAATTAATACACTGCCATCACTTGATTAAAGTGATTATTTATGTTTATGGGATACAGAGATTTTTGTTGTTTATAAATAAAAGTCACTGTTTGAGTAATTTTTACTTCACTGTTATGACACCAGTGACTGAAGAGACTCAAAACAGTCATGAAAGCCACAACACCCACACATGACAGATCTCACAACACTCCTACAGTACATTTATCTATTTTTGAATATTTTTTTACATGTCATTTGCCAAATTCTGTGTTTAGATTAAAAAGTAAAATGTCAGAACAATGCTAATTTGTGTTCAGTGTTTGGATTGTAGAGAAAGCCCACTGTGCATGGATATTAGAAATTCCTGTCTACTTTATCTGTGACTCTTAATGTGGGATGCAGATAGGTGCATGTGTGAGCCTTTGCTTGTGTTTCAGTAACACATTCAGTGTAAATTCATCAGAATGAATTGATAATTGTAGAATTGTAGAATTGTATAATCATCTTAACAATGCCTGTTTTACAAACTGCCATTTAACTGACAGGTTTTAAGATTTAGTGTACACACAAGATGAATAAACTGCTTGTTCCTTAAAAAACAGGACGACAACCTATATTTCTGCATAAGACAACAATGTAATTACTTTGTGACAATTTTTGATTTTATAATGTTACAACCTAAATTGCATTACAGCACTCTCATCTATTTGCATTAGTGTATCTGACCTAGTCACTATATTATGATTGTTGCTGTTTAACATTTTTAATTGTTTTAAAAGTGGTATCTTTTTTCTTCTGTTCTTATCTAATGCCACTCTCAGTAGGTTTACCAAAGAGATATTCATGTAGAGCAGAGTTTCTCCTTAACATTTCTGTCTTTTGCCCCTCCCCCATCTGAGCCAGGAAGGAGATGACTACGAAGTCATCCCCAACAGCAAGTTCTATGTTTCCAGAACTGCCAACAAAGATAATTCATCAGCCTACTACATCAATGGCAAGAAAGCCACTTTCAAGGATGTGGGGATTTTACTCCGAAGCCATGGTATTGACCTAGACCACAACAGATTTCTGATCCTACAGGTAAATCTAATTTTTTCTATAACTTTCACTTCAAATGTATGTGTGTTCTGTCAGGATTTTTTTTTTTTTTTCTCATCATCCTTTGGCCATTTCTCAGTTGTTTTTCAGTTAAAAGTGGCATGGCTCTTGACAGTCATTCTTTGTGTGAATAACCTGTTGCACTGGAATAAAAAACTGGAGGATGCCCTCTCTGCCAGCCCTTAGACTGCTACAGCAGCGCATCATGGTTCGAATCAATGTGAAAAAGGTGCGAGCCATTATTTGCTGCTTTAGAATTTTAAGGAAAAAAAATGCAGTTCCACAGACACTTGGACCTGGATGTGGTTGACTAGGTGAATTTTGGGTGGTTGGAGGGTGTGTAGTGAGGAGACCTTTGTAGGTTTGATCCAGTGGGGACAGGTTGATGCTCCATTCCCCTCCCTTTCTTATGTACCTGCCACGCTTTAGCAGCACGTAAATATTGGCGTGTGAGAATAGATCCCTACCCCAATATTAGCAGTGCTGCTTCAGTGTGGCTGGATCAGACACCCTCCATTTTCATGGCTTTAGGTTTTATCTATATTTTCCCCATCCACTGTGATTGTATTTTTATTTCCTGTATATTATTTAGTGTTTGCCATTTTTATTCTTATTTAACATGATTTGTACTGGGTTTATACACATTTGCTGGTTACACTGGTGTCTCTTTGATTGTGTTTTACATGTGACCTACTCATTATTACTGATTAGCTCAAGTCTAATGGGAATGACTCATATCCGTCAAGTCAAATATTTTTGAATGTGGTAGTTTTAGGTGAATATGTTTTTAACAAAATGTAACTGAGTGTGTGGGTAGCTGGTTTATTACCTAGTGGCCTGCTCAACTTTTTCTGTGTGTGCGTGTGTGTACTCTCTGTCCTCAGAAGTTAGATTTTCAGCTCTTTATCTAATATGGCTACATGACTAAGGTCAATTTTGCAGGCTTTTGGCTGAGGGGAAGCTTCTATTTCGTGCACTGGTCAGAGCAGAAGATGACGTGGGAAATATATTTACCCTCCCCCACTTTAGTGGCTTCTCCTTTCTGTTGTACAAAAAAGTAATATACAGGATGTATTTTTGAATTTATTTTATTTTTAACCATTTCATTATTTGTAGGTATTTTGTTTCCTTATAAGACCATCTTTTTTTTTTATTATTATTTTTTTTTTTTTCTTCTTCATTAAGAAAAATACAATAAATGTTAGATGTGCTTATTTTACTGTACACTTTTTAAATGTAGTTTTAACAATAAAATCATTTAGAAATTGCCAGATAGTTAGCTCATTGCTTGCCACTGTTGGTGTGAGCTAATAGAAGCTGAGGACAGTCTAACAATTGCAGTTAATTATAGTCATACAATTAAGATGTATGCAGCATGTTTGGAGATAACAGTAATTTAATGAAGATTAAATGACAACTCTGGATCAGCACCCTCTTGATTTTGTCTTGCTTATATATTTGGTTCAGATACCATTTGTGATTTTTTTTTTTTTTTTTTGCCTTATTACTAATTGCATTTCAAATGAAGCCTTTTGATTTTTTATGTACTGTATATGACTATATTATTTTCTAAAGTTTCATTTGCAGTAAATTTGATTCTTTTTAAAAATTATATTCTTTCTTTTTAAAATGATTGACAATGTTATCCAAGCAATAAGGAAATAGACTTACAGCTATAGAGCACTGAAATCTTGCAACCTATAAACAGCAATTTTTAGTTAGTAGTACTGTGGAAATAAACTGTGTTGTGGGGTGGGGGAGAGTACATAGCAATTAATTTGCATTTCCAGGCTGGGAGACTGGCCAGTGAATTGACTACATTTAAAATATCAAGCATCTGGGGGTAATTATTATTAATTAAAAAAAAAAAAAAAATCAACCAAGTCCAAATGTCAAAGAATGTGTGTTTATATACATTCTTTGAGTCAGTCAATGTTCTGAAACATAGGAGTGCAAGATGAACATAAATGTCATGTTGATCAAACATCAGTTGTTTAGTAGTGTGTGACCAGAAATGAAAAAACATGTTATTACTAGACTTTCCTAAAATTCATGTCAGTGATTGGCATACTGCTTGCCACACAATCTCCAACATTTAGAATGTTGTTGTGTAAATAATATATAAATACTTTCTAATTTATGATAATAAAATGCCTGATCACAGCAACCCATAATGACAACATGAAACTTTTTATTTTATTTTTTGCAAATTTATTAAAAATAAAAAACTAAGAAATCATATGTACATAAGTAGTCACATCCTTTGCTCCATACTTTTTTTATGCACCTTTGGCACCAATTACAGCCTTAAGTCTTCTTGAATATCATGCCACAAGCTTGGCGCACCTATCTTTGGGCAGTTTTACCCATTCCTCTTTGCAGCACCTCTCAAGCTCCATCAGGTTGGATGGGGAGCGTTGGTGCACAGCCATTTTCAGATCTCTCCGGAGATGTTCAATCAGATTCAGGTCTGGGCTCTGGCTGAGCCACTCAAGGATATTCACAGAGTTGTCCTGTAGTCACTCCTTTGATATCTTGGCTGTGTGCTAAAGGGTCATTATCCTACCAAAAGTGGAACCGTTGCCCCAGTCTGAGGTCAAGAGCACTCTGGAGTAGGGCTTCCACAAACCATTATTTTGAGAATCGACTAGTCACTGATTATTTTTACGATTAGTTGACGAATCAGATCATACTTAAATTGCAGCTCATCACACCAGCATACAGCTGTTATTTGTCTTTGAATGTTGCTATTGTTTATTATATCATTTAGTTAATTATTTATTTTATTGTGTGTTATTGTTGGCAATAGTGTTTTAGTACATTGATGAGAGAGAGAGAGAGATCAGCCTGGTAGGTAGTTATCATGGTATTCTGGGTTGAACTACTTGATCATCACCAACTATGGACAACCATGGACAGGGGTCTCATGTCAGTCACCAACATGTTCAAGATTGGTGTGCATGTTGTTGTCTTGGTAACAAAGTTGTCCATTGAAGATGAATGTATTTTTTTTTTTAGCACTCTAACGTATCATTGTAGACATTAGCGTTATCACATTTCCAATTCAAATGTGACATTGTTGCTATAACAAAAAGACCACCCCCGACCACTTCACATAAACTGTGAGACTGTGGACGTGGTGGACAACATCAAATTCCTGGGACTCCACATCACCAAGGACTTCTCTTGGTCAGTCAACACCTCCCACCTGATGAAGAAGGCACAGCAAAGGCTCTTGTTCCTCAGGAAGCTGAAGAGGGCTGGTCTCTCCCCTCAGCTTCTGGTGAACTTATACAAGAGCGCTGTGGAGAGCATCCTCTGTCAGGGCATGACTGTATGGTATGCCAGCCGTGCAGCAGTGAACAGAAAAGACTTGGCTCGGGTTGTGAGGACAGTCCAGAGGATCATTGGAGCTGAGCTTCGTGACCTGGGTGCTGTGTATCCTGGACGTCTGCAGACAAGAGCCACCAGGATCTCCATTGACCAAACCTCCCCCCTGGACACCATCTGTTTGCTCCGCTCCCATCAGGGAAGCGATTTTGCAGCTTAAAAACCAGGACTAGTAAACTGAGGAACAGTCTCCCCCCCAGCTGTAGCCTGCATCACCCTTACTATTCCCCGCCCTCCAACTCATACGAGCCTCAGCTACAAACTGAGCCCCAGACCGTTGTACCAGCTGTATTTTAAACAGCCATGGGCAGGGCAATTTTCGCATCTCACTTTATATTGTAAACATCATAAGATGTCTATTGTTTTATGCACTTTATTGCTCTTATATTTTATTTTCATATTTAATCACTGCTGCTACTGACTGGTTGTCACCAACGAAGTTTGGTTGTTTATTACAATGACAATAAAGTCTGTTATAACATTACAGCAAACACATAACCTGTGCTAAGGCTAATGAAATTGTCATCGTTAATGTTATCATTTACAGCTATCAATATAAGTAAGTAGTTCACTATAGATGCTAATGTTGGCGGCTAACTAGCTTACCGAGATGACTGTCTCTTCGTCAGCATCTGAATCAGAGCGTGATTCCTTCTCAGATGCTCCTGCATTGCCAGTGTACTGCCATGGAAGGCAAGTTCTGCCTTGCAGATTATTCATTGCATGTTTTTCTCTTTAATTTGGTTAAAATGTTCCCAAACGTTGGAGCTCCATTGCTGACTAGCCATGATATTGTTTTGGCATAACTTTTCCAGTGACATCACGGCTGACCCCGATTACCACTACTGCGCATGTTTGTCGAGGACAGAAAGGCAGCGGAAGGTACAGCGGCAGTTTTTGAGAGGAAAAACAGCTTAAAAATAAACAATGTTGATTATTAAAGTAGTGACAGACGATTTTAATTGTCGACTTGATCGTGACTAGTCGACTAATCATGGCAGCACTGGCAACTCGAGCAGGTTTTCATCCGGAATGTCTCTGTGCATTGCTGCGTTCATCTTTCCCTCAATCCTGACTAGTCTCCCAGTTCCTGCTGCTGAAAAACTTGTCCACAGCATGATGCTGCCACCACCGTGCTTCAACTGTTGCGGTGATGCCTGGTCTCCATCAAACATGACACCTGGCATTCATGCCAGAGTTCAATCTTTGTCTCATCAGACCAGAGAATTTTGTTTCTCATGGTCTGAGAGTCCTTAAGGTGCCTTTTGGCAAACTCCAGGTGGGCTGCCATGTACCTTTTACTAAGGAGTGGCTTCTGTGTGGCCACTCTACCATACAGGCTTGATTGGTGGATTGCTGCAGAGGTGGTTGTCCTTCTGGAAGGTTCTCCTCTCACCACAGAGGAATGCTGGCGCTGACAGAATGACTATAGGGTTCTTGGTCACCTCCCTGGATAAGACCCTTCTACCCAGATTGCTCAGTTTAGACAGGTTGCCAGCTCTAGGAAGAGTCCTGGTGAACTTCTTCCATTCATGGATGATGGAGGCCACTGTGCTCATTGGGACCTTCAAAGCAGCAGAAATGTTTCTGCCCCCTTTCTCAGATTTATGCCTCAAGACAATCCTGTTTCAAAGATCTACAGACAATTCCTTTGACTTCATGCTTGGTTTGTGCTCTGACATGGACCGTCAACTGTGGGACCTTATATGTAGACAGGTGTGTGTGCCTTTCCAAGTCATGTTCAGTCAACTGGATTTACCTCAGGTGGACTCCAATTAAGCTGTAGAAACATGTCAAGGGTGATCAGTGGAACAGGATGCACTTGAGCTTCATGGCAAAGGCTGTGAATACTTATGTTCATATGAGTTCTTAGTTTTCATTTTAATTTTTATTAAATTTGTAAAACTATCAAATGTTTTTCACATTGTCATTATGGCATATTGTGTGTAGAATATTGAGGGGGGAAATGAATTTCATCCATTTTGGAATAAGGCTGTAATATAAATCAGATAACTTTTGTGAATTTTCTGTGTACTAAAAGTAGGCTTTACAGGTTTTCTATGTCAACAACATTTTAAATTGGTCACTGGATCCTTGATCTCTCGACATAAATAAAAATAAACAAAATCTGTAGTTTTTGTCAAAAGCATTTCCTTTCAGACATTTTGGCATGAATGTCTCTCCATACCTCTGAGCTGAGCGCAGCCGGCTGCTGCACATCAGCACAGGACATCTCGTTTTGGGAGGAAAAATACATTTTGATTGATTGCAGTTTGTTTGTATTACAATGTTTGGAAAGAGGTGTCATTTGATTTAAACTGTGTTTCGCTTTGAAGTTATTAATTCTGACTGGACTCTATCACTCCAAGTTTACTTGGCAGAGAGCCACGGAGCGTTTGGAGCTGTGTGAACAGAATGGAGGACGATTCTCATTTCTTTATCGCAACAAGACAGGAGTCCCAGTTAGTGACTTTAATCCATAAAAAAGTGACTCACGATTGACATATTCAGGGATGAAAGTGGTGAAAAACAAAAAATGTGAATCCAAAATTACTCCCCAACTCCACCCGCACGAAAATGTTTGAATTCTAGAAGCTCTGAAATGCAATCTTGGGCTATGCCAGACAATAAACTGTAGTGAGTGCAGTATCCATTTTAGTGAGGGGGGGAAACAAAGAAAAGTTTCCTCATTCAAATTCATTCCAGTAGTATTCTGCTTTTACTAGGATGCAGCAGTTTTCTAGCTTGGCCAATAGTTCTTGTGGAAATCAGTGAAGAAATTAATAAATTGAAAAATATGGTTTGACCGAAACGAATTGTCATTAAACTTAAATAACACATGGATGGAGGTGTAAGAGTCACTAGGTGTTCACAGGAAACAGTTATTTATTTCTGTATGTATTTATTTATGTTCATTGTTGGGTTTATCTTTCTGTTGATTTGTTTCATCTAGTTTGTAGCATTATGAATTATTATTACTATTATTGTTGTTGTTGCTATTATTAATACGAGGTCTGTGAGAAAAGTATCGGACCTTTTTATTTTTTTCAAAAACCATATGGATTTGAATCACGTGTGATTGCATCAGCCAAACTTGAACCTTCGTGCACATGCGTGAGTTTTTTCACGCCTGTCGGTTGCGTCATTCGCCTGTGGGCAGGCTTTGTGTGAGCACTGGTCCACCCCTCTCATCGTTTTTTCATTGTCAGAAGAATGTCTGAAGGACTGCCATTTTGTTGCATTAAAATTTTTTCAGAAACTGTCAGACAACCAGCTGGAAATCATTTCGAAGATTCGGTTGGCTTTCGGTGAAAATTTTATGGGCTTCAGAGAGATTAAGGATTGTTACTGCCGCTTTAAGGACGGCCCGCAGCGCCGGAGGGCACGCCGCGCTCCGAGCGTCCATCGACAGGCTGAAAGGAGCTGATCACTTCCAAATTTAAGGCTCTGTTGATGCAGGACATCATGTAACTAGCAGAGAAGTTTCATAAGAGGTTGGGATCAGCACTTCATCAGCACATTCTACTGTTAAAGGAGATTTTGTAATGAAAGACGTGCGGACGGATTCGCGTGTCAGGACCCAGCCGCTCATGGCGCTCGACAAACAACATCTCCGTGTTGGAAGCCTTACAGGACAAGTTGGAACATGCCCAGCTGTTAAACAATTTGGTTAAACAAAATGGTTTCCAGCTGGTTGTCTGGCAGAGTTTCTGAAAAAAATTTAATGCAACAAAACGGCAGTCCTTCAGACATTCTTCTGACAATGAAAAAACGACGAAAGGGGTGGACCAGTGCTCACACAAAAGCCTGCCCACAGGTGAATGACGCAACCGACAGGCGTGAAAAAACTCACGCATGCCCACGAAGGTTCAAGCTTGGCTGATGCAGTCACACGTGATTCAAATCCATATGGTTTTTGAAAAAAAATAAAAAGGTCCGATACTTTTCTCACAGACCTCGTATATGAATAAAAAAAAAAACAAAAAAAAAACAATTTGACTCTTGTACGACAACGAACGCTTGAGCCATTAATTATTATTAGAAAACAAGTGCACACAAACGTGCTGAGATGCGAACAGGGTAATGCTAACTTTAACATTGAAAATGCCATAGAGATGGTAACGTATTAGCATCGGTCCCATTTTTAAGTTATAAAATACATCTATCAACTGTTTCAGAAGACCATAATAGATCGGTTTAACATAAAAAAAGGTAAATATTGCTCACAGATATACTCTTTGGGGTTTTAGCGGGAAAAAGTAATATAAAGAGAAATAAAACAATGAACCAACGAAGCACCAGATCAAAGCAGTGCTTCGATTTGCGAATCACTGCTTTGATTGGTTCATGGTTAAAAGCAAAGCTGCGCTGCAGAAACGGTTGATACCCACAACAGGGTCTGTAATCAATGTAGAGAAATGATCATTTTCCTGACAAACATCCCCAAAAACAATGGCCACTATGAAGGACTGATAAGGGAATCTTTAAGCAAACAGGCTATTGATGTCGGTGGATCGAATCATTTCGTAACAATACCCAAAAGGAACCTGTTCCCCGATAGACATCCCTATACATGTACATGTAGAGAGATCGATATGTGTGCATATATATATATATATATATATATATATATATATATATTATATATATATATATATATATATATATATATATATATATATATATATATATATATATATTGGCATTGCAAATTTTTCACGGAATGTAAGTTACTACACTTGCATTGAAAGTCACAGTAATTGTACTATTACTCTTGAAAGACTAAAGTTGCCTTCCTTCTCATTTATTTATTTTAAGTCATGAAGCCCCTGCATAGTCTGGATATAATACCTCTGTTCATCTTTTCACTTGGCACAAAAATGCATTTAATCATTGCCGCATTGGCAAAGAACACATACAATCAATGGCATGGGGCAAGTTAATAATGCTCTGTCAGCAGTTTCTTTTCACTATTAAAATGACTCATTCTGTAGTTTGCTGCTTACCTTAGCCTCCTGATCTTCCTGTGGTGCTGCTTGCCACTGATTCTTTTCAAGTTGATTTCTGATGAGTGGTTACATCTTACAGACTGAGCCTCTCATCAGCAAGCAACTTGTAATGACACAGCAGCCTAGGAGTGTGTGATATAGATCATCTAAAATATTGTGATTGTTTTTAAGTGTGCAGTCGGACATTGAAGAGCATTTAAGCTGCTGATTGCAGCATAGCACTGTTGCCAGATTGTGTGGTTTTGAAAATTATTTTGCTGGCCGAATGTTTTTGAACATCCTTTAGACCAGAAATCATTAGCTGTACCAGGCAACATTGCAGTAAAGCAGAAATTCACAATCACATGATCTCACTGAGTGGAAAAACTGAGATGGTATGCAGATACCTCCAGTCTCACAATCTACCTTGGAAGATTTAATTGCTTTGTAAATTTGTGTTATTTTCGGACTGTCTGAAAATAATACAAATTTACCCCCAATGCCCCCATCCCCCCAAAAAGGCAAGAATGATTGTTTGATACAAACTTTGAACTTGCCTTCTGTGAATGATTCCATGTATGTTGCTGTGGGTTCTTTCCAGGGTGAGGTGGAGCAGATTGCCATGATGAAGCCTAAAGGCCAGACAGAACATGATGAGGGCATGTTGGAGTATTTGGAGGATATTATAGGGTCTTGTCGCCTCAAGGAACCTATTCAAACGCTTTCTCGCCGCATTGAACTTCTGAATGAGCAGAGAGGGGAGAAGGTGAGACACCCTGTTTTTACATTGTGTACTAGGCACACACAGCCATAAACTGACCAATGAATAGTACAAATTACATTTAAATGATGTGCTTAAGGATAGGATGGAGTGTTCAGCAACAAATTGTGATGGCAAGTACAAGGTCTGTTAGAAAAGTATCGGACCTTTTTATTTTTTGCAAAAATCTGATGGATTTGACCATCACCACAGCGTTCACTTTGAAATGATCTGGTCATTTCAGCATGTTAATGGCCGACCGGAGCGTGGCTCGCTCTCCACCGTTGTGCAGACGTCTTTAAACCGGTTGTACCGCTCTTTAGTCTGTGTGATGCCCACAGGATCGTCACTGAAAGTGGTTTCCACCTGGCTGTCGCCCAGTTTCTGGCAAAATTTGATGCGGCGCTTCTCCAGTCGTTCCGTCTTTTTCCTTGAAATGAAAATCCACCGAGCGCACAACACGCGTCCCACACAAAGGCTGCTTACCAGGAAATGACGCAATCGACAGGCGTGAAAAAGTTCACGCATGCGCACGAAGATTCAAGGTTTGCTCATGCAAGCACACGTGATTCAAATCCATCAGGTTTTTGCAAAAGATAAAAAGGTCCGATACCTTTCTAACAGACCTCGTATTAGATTATTTTACAATCGTGTGTAGGTCTTTCAAATTTCACAAAACTGATAAAATGTAGTTTCTACTGAAATCCAAGCATTGTAATGGGTCATTCCATCTGAAATGTCACCCAGAGGCTCCCAGGTTACCCTTCAGTTCTGTTCTGCCAGTTTGCTGTGTTATTATTATTATTATTATTATTACACAATTATGGTGAAATGCCAAATATTAGGTCTGTATCTTGCAAACATTTGAAGTTACATCCTTTGGAAGTTTTTGTGAATTTTTCATATATCGTGAAAACAGTGTTTTCTACCAAACTGGCATGTCAACAATGAGCTCCCTATATGCCTCACAGCTTTGAAAGTACTCATGCAAGGCTAACCTTTGGTGTAGAGTTTGGACATGTTGGCTGTTTTGGTGTATCGAGTGTGATCTGACTTCCACAAACGCCTCAAAATGGTAGAATTTTACATGTCGTTCGTATCTTTGATTTGTTCAAAATCAAATAAATATACTAGCGACGGCTATAGAACTTTTTGCATGATGGTTTGTGACATAATGGAGCATATTTACAGATTTAAATGACACACCAGGTTTTAAAACATTTCTAGTTGTAGAAAAAATGCTAATTTTGAAAAAGTGTCAAAATATGCCAATGTTCGTCGCCCCAGATGCCAATGTGGACAGTTGACTATCATATTCATGTTTTTGCCATATATTCTTACATATCTCAAGATGATATGCTTCAAATATGGCGTGGTTATTGAGCTTCCTTCTTGGGGTTATAAATAGACACATTAGCATGACACCTTGGCTATTTTGGGTGGATCTAGACATCTTGGTCACTTCAGGAAAATTGAGCAACACCTTGGTTGCATCACTAGAAACTGGGAAAACCCTAATAACCTTATTCCCATTATGTTTAAAAATAGACAAAAATGGCAAAATATCTGTTTTAAGAGAATTCGGTCATGCTGGAATTAGGTCGCTGAGCACTGGGCAATACTTCATACCTCTTGTAACCACGCATTTCCCCACATAATGTCATGTGCTGTGAACAAAGAAGCACAGACATGTACTGCTGTCAGCAAACAGTAATGCAAAGAATACCAGACTCACCTTTATTTCTGTAAACCAGTGAAAGACAATAAATAGATCACTCAAAATCAATTTACAAGGTAAATAACACTTTTAACAAGAAATATATTCAAGCTATGTATCTATATAATCATTGTAAATGTGAGCATGTAATCACACTTCATGACAAGTGTGATTCTAAAATCTGTACAGTAAAAATTATTTGAGATTATATAATTTTTGTCAATTTATTAAGTAAAACAATGAAATTGTGTGTAAAATAGTCTGTAAGGTTTCTGTGTAGACTCTCAGTTGTCCAGGTGGTTTCCATAGTAGAGAAGCTTGAATCTTTGACTGGACTGGGTTGCTTGACGTGAGGACGTTTCGCTTAAAATCACAGAAGCGTCCTCAGCTAAAATTCTTGCTCTGGTAGTCTGACTTCTGTCTTGACTCTTGTAGAGAAGAATAAACCAGAAGCCAACAAAAGGTGGAGTTTTTAACCTAACCAGACCCCTCCTACCGAGAGGCCGACTGCTATAGGCTAGTGACTAAACAATAGCTCTAATTAGCACCTGTTGTGCTCTAGTTAGCACTCTCCTAATGATGGGATGGAAGCCTCCATGGTGGCTCCCTTGACAACTCTCCTGATGACGTGAATGACTCATTACCATGAACAAAAGACTGAAACTGCTTTGACCTGAGTACCCCATTGTAAACAGGGGACAAAGCGGGTCTGAGACCCGCCCCCCGGTTAAGGCTGGGTTTCAACTGTTTTACAAAGAATGCTTCCTTAACACCTCTCTCAAACCATTTCTTCTCTCTGGCTAAGATTTTAACTTCCTTGTCCTCAAACGTGTGGTTAGTGTCTTTCAGGTGGAGATGAACTGCAGACTGAGGTCCACTGGCGACCTCTCTGCAGTACTGGTATAGCCTCTTGTTTAAAGGTTGCTTAGTCTCACCTATGTAGTGTTCATTACAGTTTTCCTGACATCTGATATAATACACTACATTGCTCTGTTTGTAACTAGGGATCCTGTCCTTAGGGTGAACTAATTTCTGTCTCAAGGTGTTAACCGGTTTAAAGTAAACTGGGATTTTGTGGTGTCTGAAGATCCTCTGTAGTTTTTCCCCTACTCCTGCTAAATAAGGGAGAGACACCTCTTCTTCTTGTCTCCGTCTCCTGTCTATCTGGTCTCTTTGTTTTCTGGGACTTCTGCACTTTGTCCAGGGACCATCGTGGGTACCCACATACTGTGAGGGCTTTCCGTACAAGTTGTTGTTCTTTAGCCCTTCCCTCTGCAGTTGTGGGCACCTGTAGGGCTCTGTGTTGAAGAGTCCTGATCACCCCGAGCTTGTGTTCAAGGGGGTGGTTTGAGCCAAAGAGCACATATTGGTCAGTGTGAGTGGGTTTTCTGTAAACCTTTGTCTGGAGCTGCCTGTTCTCTCCAATTGTAACATCACAGTCCAAGAAGGCTAAATGGTTGTTTCTGGCATCCTCACGTGTGAACTTGATATTGGAATCCACCGAATTGATGTGTTCTGTAAAGTCCTCAACCTCCTGTTGCTTGATTTTAAAGTAGGAGGGGTCTGGTTAGGTTAAAAACTCCACCTTTTGTTGGCTTCTGGTTTATTCTTCTCTACAAGAGTCAAGACAGAAGTCAAACCAGAGCAAGAATTTTAGCTGAGGAAGCTTCTGTGATTTGAAGCGAAACGTCCTCACGTCAAGCAACCCAGTCCAGTCAAAGATTCAAGCTTCTCTACTATAGTCTGTAAAGGTTTTTTTTTTTTTTTTTCAAAATTGCATATTTGCTATAATTTTTCTGACAAAAAAATATTGTTGCAACTACATTCTGATTTGATGACAAAATCACAAGAAGGAAGCTCAATAACAACACCATATTTGCAGCATATCATCTTGAGATATATAAGAATATATGGTAGAAATATGAATATGATAGTCAACTGTCCGCACTGGCATCTGGGTTGATGAAAAGCGGTATATGTATTTTGACACTTTTTTTTTAAATTTTCTTTTTTTTTTTTTTTTTTTTTTTTTTTCCCCCAACAACTATAAATTTTGTTAAAACAGCATTGTATATCAATTAACTGTGTAGATACAGTTGTATGCAAATGTTTGGGCATCCCTAATAATTTTCATGATTTTCCTTTATAAATCATTGGTTGTCTGGATCAGAAATTTCAGTTAAATATATCATATAGCAGACGAACACACTGATATTTGAGAAGTGAAATGAAGTTTCTAGTATTTACAGAAAGTGTGCAATAATTATTTAAACAACATTGGGCAGGTGCATAAATTGGCACCCAATTGTATTGCATTGTATTGCTTTGAATACATTTAGCACTAATTATTGGAACACAAAATTGGTTTGTTAAGCTCTTTGACCATTGACAACCTTACACAGGTGAATCCAATCATGAGAAAAGGTATTTAAGGTGGCCATTTGCAAATGTTTCCCCTCTTTGCATCTCTTCTAATGTGTGGTAAAATGGGAGGCTCTAAACAACTCTCAAATGACCTGAAAACAAAGATTGTTCAACATCTTTTGTTTTGGGGAAGCAGGGTTCTAGCTAGGTTCAAATTTTAGTGTAGTGGCCGGGGGGGGCAGCTTTTGAAAATTTAAGCTAAAAATTGGAAATTCTAGGGGTGCCCAAAGGGGAAAAGCCAGGTACGACTGCCCAAGTCCCTTCATCATGTCCAGAAGGCTGGGGAAGTTTGTTGAGTGGGCAATCTCATTCTGGTTTAGCCAGTACATGACCCTCAGTGAGGCAATCGGAGTCCATGGACATTTTTAAGTCAAGACTTAAAACCTATTTTTATTCTCTTTCTTATGAGTAGTTTTTATTTTATGTTTTATTCTTTTACTTCTGTTTTTAATTAGGTATTTCATTTATTTTTTTTATGTGTTTTAATTTTTTTTATGTTGAACTGTTCTCTGTGAGGCACCTTGAGATGGCTTTTGTTGGCACTTTATAAGCTGATTAAATTGAAATTGAACATTTTATTGAGTCTTAAAGTAAATAAATATGAAATTGGTTACAGGATCCTTAAACTCTGGACATAATAAACTCTACATGGCGGATCCTTGATCTCTGGACAGAAACAGAAATAAAATGTTAGTTTTTGTCAAAAGCATTTCCTTTCAGATAATATTATTGGCATGAATGTCTTTCCATATCTGAGCTGAGCTCTTATAGCGCACTGCTGCACATCAGGTTCATAAAGAATGCAGGACGTCTCATTTTGGGAGGAAAAACGTTTTAGTCAAATGTGGTTTATTGTCTGTATTGCAACATTTGTAAGAGTTGTCATTTTATTTAAAGCGCCAAGTCGTTTTGAAGTTATTAATTCCGAGCGGACTCTGTCTCATCAGAGAGCCGCGCAGCGTTTGGAGCTGTGACAACAAAACGGAGGACGATTGTCGTTTGTTGACTGCATCAAGACAAGAGTCCCAGTTAGTGACTTTAATACATACAAAAGTGACTCATGATATTTTAATGGCTTTGAGAGGGGTTAAGAAGCGGACTTACCGCTTCTGAAGAGCAGCGAATCAAAGAGCCACGAGCCATTGATTCGAAGCATTGCTTCATTGATTCGCGCTTCAAACTGGAGTCACGCTGCAGAAACTGTTGATTACAGACCCGTTACGCTGTATGGAAAATAAGCATAATGATCCAAAATAAGCGTAACGGTCCAAAATTATAGCGTCACGGGCCCTAACGCAAGTTTGCGCTAGCTAGAACCCTTGGAAGGATACAAAAAGCTATCTCAGAGATTTCAGCTGTCAGTTTCCACTGTGAGGAACATAGTGAGGAAATGGAAGACCAAAGGCACAGCACTAGTTAAGGCCTGAAGTGTCAGGCCAAGAAAAATCTCAGATAAGCTGAAGCGATGGATGGTGAGAACAGTCATAGTCAACCCCCAGACCTGCTTCAAAACCTACAACATGATCTTCTGCAGATCGTGTCTCTGTGCATCGTTCAACTATACAGCGCACTTTGCACAAAGAGATGCTTTATGATGTTGTAATGCAGAGGAAGCCTTTTCTGCATACACTCCACAAACAGTCGCTTGAGGTATGCTAAAGCACATTTGGACAAGCCAGCTTCATTTTGGAATAAGGTGCTGTAGACTGATGAAACTAAAATTGAGTTATTTGGACATAACAGGGGGTGGTATGCATGGCTGAAAAAGAACACAGCTTTCCAAGAAAATGCTTGCTACTTACATTAATATTTGGATGTGGTTCCATTATGCTGTGTTGCCAGTGCAGATACTGGGAATCTTGTTAAAGTTGAGGGTCACATGGATTCCATTCAATATCAGCAGATTCTTGAGAACAATGTTCATGAATCAGTGACAAAGTTGAAGTTGCACCGGGGCTGGATCTTGCAACAAGACAACAACCCTAAACACTGCTCAACATCTACTAAGGCATTCATGCAGAGGAACAAGTACAATGTTCTGGAATGGTCATGTCAGTCCCCAGACCTGAATATTATTGAAAATCTGTGGTATGATTTTTACGTGGGCTGTCCATGCTCAGAAACCAACAAACCTGAGATGTTTTGTAAAGAATGGTCCAAAATACCTTCAGCCAGAATCCAGACTGTCATTGGAAGCTATAGGACACATTTAGACAAAAGGAAGATCTACTAAATATTGTTTTTTCTCGCTGTTGGGGTGCCCAAATTTATGCACCTGCCTAATTTTGTTTAAAGAATTATTGCAGACTTTCTGTTAATCCTATAAACTTCATTTCACTTCTCAAATATCACCGTGTTTTTCTGCTATATGATATATTTAACTGAAATTGCTGATCCAAACAGCCAATGATTTATAAAGGAAAATCATAGAAATAATCAGGGGTGCCCAAACCTTTGCATCCAACTGTATGTTCCATTATATCACAAAGCATCATACAAAAAGTTTATAGCCATAGCTGGTATATTTCTTGATTTTTAACAAATCAAAAATACAAACGGCATGTACAATTTCAGGTTTTTTACCATTTTGAGGCCTTTGTGGCAGGCAGATCACACTAGATACACCAAAACTGCCACAATTTCCCAAATCAACACCAAAGGTTACCCTGGCATGAGCAGTTTCAAAGCTGTGAGGCATATAGGGAGCTCATTATTAACGTGCAAAGTTGGTAGAAAACACAGTTTTCATAATATGTGAAAAATTCATAAAAATTTCCAAAGGCTATAACTTCAAAAGTTTTCAAGATGCAGACCTAATATTGGCTTTTCACCCTAACCTTGGAATGTGCTTAAACATATAAAAGGGGTGACCTGGGAATTTTTTTCAAAACTGGGTGATTTCAGATGGAATGACCCTAGTGTGGGTTTACAGCTCATTTTAATGAATAGAACGTATTTACCTGGGGGATTTCCATAGTGAACATTTTATTTTCCTTCTTGCAGTTGACAGGAGGAACTGTGTGCATGCATGCGACAGCTTTTAAGATTACTTGTGAATGTGACCCACTTGCGTGATGCGTGTTTCCAAGGTGTGCACGCTAACATCCGTAAGATGTCTTGTAAATAACTTCAGAGGTTTTATCTGGTTTCAAAATCAGCAGTTTTTTTATTTCTAAGTCTTTATTTGTCAGTAACCTTTACAAATTATATGAGAAATGGACTAGATTAATGCAGAAATAAACTTTCTGAGCGCTTTTTGTCATCTTGGTTTAGTTTGGACAAGCATCCAAACTTTGGTGTTGCTACATCTACAACATACCACTGTCCCAGCTTTTTTGGAACGTGATGCAGGCATCCATTTCAAAATGAGCAAATATTTGTACAAAAACAATAAAGTTTAGCAGTTTGAACATTAAATATCTTGTCTTTGTGGTGTATTCAATTGAATATAGGTTGAAGAGGATTTGCAAATTATTTTATTCTGTTTTTCATTTCACGCAACGTCCCAACTTTATTGGAATTGGGTTTGTAATAAATACTTGTGACTTATTTAGTATGTTTTCCTTTTTCTCTTTATTTTACTACAAATGACTATATATCAGAATGGATGCTTGACAAGAAACAGGAAATAATTTGTCAGTACTTACTTTGCTCCACACTTTATTATAAGTATGACACTTGTGCCTCTGATGGACAATTATAAATTCTAATTCAAGTTTTATATTTCCTGATATTAACTGTCAGCATATGTTCACTTTCTCAGCTAAACCGAGTGAAGCTCGTAGAAAAGGAGAAGAATGCTTTAGAGGGAGAAAAGAACAAAGCAGTTGAGTTTCTCAGTCTTGAGAATGACATCTTCAAACATAAAAGCCAGCTTTGCCAATATTATACGTAAGTATACTTATTTATTTATTTATTGTCTAGAATGCACATTCAAGGACAACAGGTCCATTTTAACTTTGGAACAATTAGTGTCATCGAATAGAAAATGTTGGTTATTGACTGCAAGTACTGCAGTTTATTTTGAAACATTTAGAAGGGCAACATGACCCCTTTCCTGCACCAAACGCCAACCTTTTGTTTAATTTGTAAATTATTAATCTCTCTCTCTCTCTCTCACTCTCTCTCTCTCTCTCATATATATTCATATATATATATATATCCTCATTGACATTTATTTGCTGAAGATATGACCTACAAAAGCGTGTTGTGGATAAAGAGGAAGAGCGGCAGAAAATTGTAGATGACAACAAAGGACTGGCTGAGAAGAATGCAAAGATATCAGAAGAGATGCAGAAAAAGAATGAAGAGCTTAAAAATGTGGAGAAGTAAAGTTTTTGTTTTTCCTCCTTTCTACAAAAACATGTTGACCTGTTTTGAAGGCTACCAGCCTTTTAATTTATCCACACATAAGATTTTAAGGTGCAAAGTTCTAATTTTGTTCTAGAAAAGTATACAGCCGTTTTCTTCTCTTGTATCAGTGTTTTTTTGTTTTGTTTTGTTTTTGTGTGTGTGTGTGTTTGTTTTTTTCATTTCCAGTTGTGTACTATTGGAGTTTCATGTTAAACATCCCCAAACTTGCAATTTCATTACTGCATTAAGAAAATCTGTAAACCAAAGTTAGGCCTGAAATGGCTCATTTTAGACTTCTGTGACCTATGTAACTAAAGTAAATATCAGGGATAAATCTGCATGTAACACACCCACATTTAGTATGTGGACAAAAGTAAGCTGCCTCTTGCCTTACAGCACAGGTTGTAGAAACTCGGTGCTTTCTGTTCTTTGTTTCATAATGGATAAGGAAAAATAAAAAAGTCAAGTTTAAACAAAATGATGGGGTTAAGTTAATGGGGTTCTATTGTAAAATTTCACATCCTTATTTTGTCACATTGTACAAATAAGTCTCTTGTTAATTATGTACCGTATACGAGGTCTGTCCAAAAAGTAACTGACCTTTTTATTTTTTTTTCAAAAATTATATGGATTTGAATCACGAGTGATTGCATCAGCCAAGCTTGAACCTTTGTGCGCATGCGTGAGTTTTTTCACGCCTGTCGGTTGTGTCATTCGACTGTGGGCAGGCTTTGAGTGAGCACTGGTCCACCCCCCTCATCGGATTTCTTTTGTCTGGGAAATGCCTGAGAGACTGTCGCTTTGCTCCATGAAATTTTTTTCAGAAACTGTTAGAGACAGCCAGTTGGAAACCATTCGAAAGATTCAGATGGATATCGGTGAAGATTCTGTCGGCGTCACGCGGATTAAGGACTGTTAAAACCTTTTTAAAGACAGCCCACAACGGCGGACGGCGCACTGAGCAGCCATCGACAGGCTGGATCGACCAGATCGTTTCTAAACTGAACGCTGTGTTGATCCGGGACATCGTGTGACTACCACAGAAATGGCAAGAGAGCTGGACATAGCACTTTTGCGGCACATTCCACTGTTACAGGAGATTTGTAATGAAAGACGTGTGGAGGATTTCGCGCGTCGGCACGGAGCCGCTCATGGCGCGCAACAAAAAAAAAAAAACACCTCCATGTTGGAAACCATTCAGAAGATTCAGACAGCTTTCGATGGCTTTCAGTCGAGTGAGTATCCGAGAAATTGTGTAACAGCTGGACATGCCACAACATGTCCTGTGAGACTTCCAACACGGAGGTGTTTTTTTTTTTTTTTTTTGTGCGCCATGAGCGGCTCCGTGCCGACTCGCAAAATCCTCCACACGTCT